>NC_136945.1:7555648-7660648 GCF_949987615.1 Pollachius pollachius | reverse complement strand
AAAGCCCTGGGGTGCACGTTTTTGCACATCCTTTGTTTGATATCCAAGCAATTAAGGGATTTAATATTTGAATACATGTAAATGAGCCGAGATAACACCCTGCCCACACGCTTTTCACCCGTCACTGTTACCCACAGATCCACTCGAGTGAATATGCAGAATATAATAATTCACATGTATTCCGTGTGAGCAGAAACTGGCATACAGGCATATCTTCAACACAGACCTTTCGTCGAATGATTCTTTTAACATTACTGCCCACTTCATGTTGGCTTTGCTGAGGAAATGATAACATAAAAACACCTACGAGCCTCTTGAGTGACTGCTTAATAACAAGGGAGCGTTGAGTGACAATGTATGTGGTTAAATAGCACTTGATCGTTGAGCAAAATCTGGATCCAAAGCGTTTAGTGATTTATTGAGCATAAGAATCAGATAGAGGATATAATGTTTAGACTGTTCCTCCAGTGCCTAATGGCAGATATCTCAAACTATTGATCAACCAGCATTAGAAACATGGCCATCCGTATATCGGATGAACTATTGATAAACTATGATCATTTACAAACACACGTATACCTTGTTGGCTCTTTAAAGATCTGAACTGGGTTGAAGTGGGATACAGGCGCCCCTGTTCTGTGTGAGATGTACAGCTCTACAGATTATATCTCGTGAGGATGATTGGTCCCCTTGGCAGAGTAATTGAAATCCATTTTTGTGATAGTGCCGCGAGTCCTGATTGATCTGGCTGACTCAGCAGCTCATTATGGCCACCGTCCTCATTTCCTGTTTCACGCCTCGCGGGGCTGATGTATGGTAGCTCAAGGTTATTTCTTTAGTCAACCCTTCATTAACCTCCACAGTGCCCAGCGCCCAGCCATCGTGCACGCGCATTACATTTCACACACGCAAGCACACGCACACACTCATGCACAAATACACCATACAGACACAAGCCCTTCCCTACACACACACACACCCACACACACGTACACAAACACACACACTCACACACACACATGCATACATATATAAAGACAAGAAACACACAAACTCAAACACGCATACCTAGCATACACACACACACACACACACACACACACACACACACACACACACACACACACACACACACACACACACACCGCTCTCTCCCCGCAGTAAGAGTACTTGACCCCTTGCCTTGCTCAAGGCATGCTGTGCTGCATAGACATGCACCAATGTTATGTCCCTGCAAAATAAACCACAATTGCTTTAATGTTGCAACCTCAAACATCTTCAAACACTGCCATGTAAATAACTGTCAGTTCAGTCACCATCTATCATTGAATGAGGTAACACAATGTTGATTGAGCCTATGGCCCACTGGCAAAATATTCAGAATATTCAGTATTATGAATATTATGAACTGGATGCCTGTCGCGACATTCCTACTTTAAGAGATGTGTTTTCCATCACCCAGCAATGATTGTTCCACCAGAGAGGGTATGGCGATTAATTTACATCCCTCCTATTCCAAACGAGAGTTTAGTATATCCCATAAATGTATCTTTTTTATCTTTTTGTCCAACACAAGAAAGCACATCCAAACTACCCTGGCTAGTTATTCTCCAATAGTGCCAGCAGATAAACAGATCTAGTTTTGATTCTGTGTATACAGGCCACTGCTCATGCTCACAGACATAGAGACTGATGTGGGCAGTTGGAATTCTGAGCAACGATGGTGGCTGCCATAAGGCGGTGTGATGATTATTAATTCTGAGTGCATAGCAACATCATTTGCAAGGGTAAGTGTAGGTGGGTGTGTTTTTAAACTGATTGGAACGCAGCCTAAGCATCCCTACTGATTCAAATAGAAGTGCTCATTTCCCGGTTGTATGAATGTACATAGATCGACCAAAAAAAGTGCCTCTTTTTTTTCACTAACCCATTCCATCGGAACCAGTGAGGCGAAGGCGTAAAGATTCCAACATTCCAAATTCTCTGCGGTTCTAATTCTTAGGGTCTTTCCATCCGTGAGAATGGACAGTGGCAGGTAGAACAAGGTACAGCTATGGGAGCTGCTAAACACTTGTTTCGGAATAGAAAGGATGTCATTAATCGCCTAATTACCCAATTTCACAACGTCGTACACCGAGACACGGGGTGAGTTGAAACAAAATCACGGCTGAATTACACCTCGACATAGGCCATGTCAACAGCAAACCCGGGGTCTCGGGGAGAAAAACCTGGCCAAACCCTTTTAGGCGAGCAGCATGCATTTCTGACAGTGTGAACGCGGAGGTGGCAGTAGCTCAGGAGGTACAGCGGGTTGACTGGTCACTGGAAGGCTGCTAGCTCAACCCCTGGCTCCTCCTAGAGTGTCGAGGTGTCCCTGAGAAAGACGCCTAACCCTGAATGGTTGTACGTCGCTTTGGATAAAAGCGTCTACAAAATACCCTAAATGTAAATGTAGATGAACGCTCTGAAGGGTTCGTCATGACTCACAGTCTACGGAGGTGTCTCCGGGCGGCCGGTAGAAGGACAGGCCCAGGGAGACGACAGCGGCCACCTCCAGGATGATGAGGGTGACGTCCTGCAGGGCCTCCCAGACCAGCTCCAGGAAGGTCTTTGGCTTCTTCGGAGGTATCGTGTTCTCGCCGTACACTTCTCTCCTCTTGTCCAGGTCGGCCTGGGAACTGGTCAGACCTGGGACCGAGACGGGGGGAGAGAGAGAGAGAGAGAGAGAGAGAGAGGGTTCAAGTAAGGGGTGTGTCAGGTCATCCGTCATGTCCACGTCATGGGTCGATGGTTATCCATTGATCCGAAGTAGTCTCTCGATACACTAATGGGGGGCGCAGTGCCACGTTACACTATTGAATAATACAAAAAAAGTTTTTTATCTAATACATTTATTTTGAAATCCAGATGAAAGAGCTGAAAGCATTGACCGTCTGGCTTTATGAGCCGCGGCGACGCCCAGGACCACCGCCACAGTGTGCACTGGCTGCTATCGACTAAAGTCTCACACCACTGTATTTTAGTACAATTGAGTTAAAGTAAAGCAGCGTGGTTTAGGACACTTTTACAGCTTCGATTTACGTCCCCCTTTCAATGAGATGGACATGAGTAGTCAATAAATGGATGCTTTCCGCAAATTGAGCTGTGTTCACACGTGCACATACATGCACACACACACACACACACACACACACACACACACACACACACACACATACACACACACACACACACACACAGATATTAGCAGGACACAATAAGAAAGAGTCTGAGAGAAAGAGAGACAGAGAGAGAGAAAGCGTCACAAAACGAGGGAGATAATGACAGGAGCAGTGAGACTAAACCAGGGTGAGTATAAAAGGAGAACAGTTCCTGGCGTCCTACGTAGGAGAATGCCCTGGTTGCAAATAGATGGCACTATAAATATGCTCATTAGCCATTCTCCTTAATTGTCTCCATGAGAGAATCTAGCACGCTATTCCATTGATCTTCCCGGGCCACTGCTTCGCATGCACACACACGCACACACGCACACACACACACACACACACACACACACACACACACACACACACACACAGGGTGCACATGTTACCATGCCATTGTGCGTACCAAGAGTTTTGTTGAAAGGCATTGGGATAAACAAATGGGGAACCCCAAAAAGTGATGAGCAGCACAGTGCGCACACAGGCTTAAACACACGCCAGTGCTTGAGTCACCTACTGAGAAAGTGCGGTGCCAGGTATCAGAAAAGAGTCCACTACTTTTAGAAATGTATGTTTCGATAAGTTAGTTTGAATGTGTGTGTGTGTGTGTGTGTGTGTGTGTGTGTGTGTGTGTGTGTGTGTGTGTGTGTGCGTGTTGCAGAATTCAAGCTTGATAAGGTGAAATGCAGTTGATAGAATAAATGGCTCAATGCTACGATTGGTTACAGTGTCTGTCTGGATGGCTTCTCGCTGACATCTCTGTCAAGGAAATGAATATACAACTGCAGCAAGGCACCATAACTCTAGGCTGCACCAGTACCGATCACCTCCCAGCCACATCTTCACTGCCTGCATTCACAACAATTCATTGGATTCATGGATCATTAATCTCTGTGAAATCCACAGAGGAGATGGGAGGAAGGGGGGGGAATATAAATGAATTCATATACACTAATCCCCTCCACTCTATTTCTATTTGGCCCTGTCTTGAGGCAAGGCTAGCTTGTAATAGGATGCAAATGTGTTCTTCTTGCACAGGGGCCCCAATGGTGAGGCGTTAAAAGTTGAATATCGCCGTCCTCAGCAGTTTTTTATTACAGGCTAAACTTTGAGATGGCACTTTATTTTAACCTTGTTAAAAAGTCGTACAGCCAGTCCTCTCTAAATGGCTCTGCGTTTGTGTGTGAGCGTCCCTTGCAATCAAGCCCCCTTCAGTGGTTAAATGCGTACATTTTACCCTGCTCCTGCGGTAGTATATACAGTGGGGCAAAAAAGTATTTAGTCAGCCACCAATTGTGCAAGTTCTCCCACTTAAAAAGACGAGAGAGGCCTGTCATTTTCATCATAGGTAAACCTCAGCTATGAGAGACAAAATGAAAAAAAAAATCCAGAAAATCACATTGTCTGATTTTTTAAGAATTTATTTGCAAATTATGGTGGAAAATAAGTATTTGGTCACCTACAAACCAGCAAGATTTCTGGCTGTCACAGACCTGTAACTTCTTCTTTAAGAGGCTCCTCTGTCCTCCACTTGTTACCTGTATTAATGGCACCTGTTTGAACTCCTTATCAGTATAAAAGACACCTGTCCACAACCTCAAACAGTCACACTCCAAACTCCACTATTGCCAAGAGCTGTCAAAGGACACCAGAAACACAATTGTAGGCCTGCACCAGGCTGGGAAGTCTGAATCTGCAATAAGTAAGCAGCTTGGTGTGAAGAAATCAACTGTGGGAGCAATTATAAGGAAATGGAATACATACAAGACCACTGATAATCTCCCTCGATCTGGGGCTCCACGCAAGATCTCACCCTGTGGGGTCAAAATGATCACAAGAACGGTGAACAAAAATCCCAGAACCACACGGGGGGACCTAGTGAATGACCTCCAGAGAGCTGGGACCAAAGTAACAAAGGCTACCATCACTAACATTGACGACTGCTTGCTGGTGACTAATATATTGGGCTCCGGTGACTAAAATATTGGGCTCCCTCCCCAACATACTGTTACTCCTGGGGAGATCCCTAAGGAGACAGGGGAGAGCTCACTGGTCAGCTGAGTCCAGAGATGAGTCATGACCTCTTAGTATTCCAAGCAGAAGGCTTTTTCTATGTTGGAGTTGGCGCCATTTGGCTGTATAAGTCATGTTATACCAAAACAGGTCGACCAAAGGAATAATAATTTAATAAGTAGAGAATACTTCATAGTCTGATGAATATTATATGCATATTGTATGTGACATCAGACTCTTAATACCATACCTATTTAGCTCAGCAGTCTCTTAATCCATTTTTCTTTATATTCATTGTATTGTTAAGCAATTATTTATTTATTTTTGCAATTTTATAGAAAGGCTGATTGATTGGAGTGTAGGGTTTACCTTTTCAAATTCAGATTCAGATTTGTATTTCTCCCAAGAAGGCCTATTGGATGTAGCTTACCCTATACACACAATGTAAAATATTTCAGAAACTCACAGGCAAGACATTTGTCAGAAGCCACAGATCAACGTGCATAGGTCAGTACAAGGAGACAACGAGCAGTAGTAAATCAAATAAAACTCTGGTTATGGTTCATATAAATAACCAAGTTTAAGGGTTCAAAATTACTTCTGTTTGTGTTTAATAGCCTAATAGCAGCAGCAGTGAAGGGATTAGTGCAGCGGTTTACTGTAACAGCATTTAGTCAATTAGTGACAGTTGGTCATTTGTACCGAAATCTGTCAGTCTACCAGTAAAGGTAGACTGACCAGTAAAGGTAGACTGACCAGTAAAGGTTTGTATTGTTTGCTCTGGTGCTGTGCTAGAGGACATGAAGGACACTGATCCAGTAGTTTAAATGTTTGTAGCTAGCTGTGACGGAAACATGTGGAGAGAAAAAAAAGTCTCTGATGAGACTTTCCTCCTCTTTACTCCTCAATATCGTCCCTCCTTACCCCTCCTCTCTTTTCCCATTTCTCCTCTATAATTCCTCTATAAGCCTAGGCTAATATTCTCGGCTTGTAATATGAGGAGGAATCAAAGTGGGTGGTGACAAGTGGCGGAGAGACAGTTAATATGCAGACGTGGTGAAAGAGAAAGGAGCGGGCATTTTAAAAGCATGTTGCATTCATCCTGCATGGAGGGGGAAAAGACTACTCAGTCAGTCAGTGGAAACAGGATGGCTTACTCTAACAGTTGGCCCTTTTTGGCAACGTCGCTAAAAATAGATCACCATGGAAACGCTATGCATCCAACTCGTTTAAATGGAAAGACCCAAGACCCAAGACTTGAGGAATATGTGTCCGTGCGTTTGTGTGTGTGTGTGTGTGTGTGTATGTGTGTGTGTGTGTGTGTGTGTGTGTGTGTGTGTGTGTGTGTGTGCGTGTGTTTGCATGTTTGTCGTGCACTGAAGAGAAAATAGCAAATAAGCGAAATCCATAGTGGTGACCTTCAAATGTCCTTGGTAGAAAATGGATGATTAACAGCAGAAAGCACACACTCAAATCCAATGTATTTATGGTATTTCACTCAACAGTGTGCACTCTGAATTGCATTACTCTCAATAGCCCAATTATATTGAACCATACATGGAACTACGTTATGTAAAGTCAACACGTGTCATAAACACATTATGACTTGAAATCTTCATGCTTGTAGAGCCTCATAGGTATTGGACACTTCAACTTTCATACAAAATTCTGTATGCGTGCATGCTCTGTTTATTTCTCTGTCTGCCTGTTCGTCTGTTTGCCTGCCTGTTTGCCTGCCTGTCTGTTTGTCTGTCTGCCTGTGTGCACATGCACCAGACTGTCACCAGATTTCCAATTCAACATCTTTCCTCCCACCTCCTCCTTCACAGAGCTGAGCAACACCACATCTCAAACAAGTCGCCATGGAAACCGTGGGCTACCGCGATGATGCCAAACAACAATAAAGTATTGATGTGTGATTTTTCTGCTAAAATTCAATGTGGGGGACGTGCAGTCAGCCAGCCTCTTCTCCCAGCAGTACACACAGAGAGCAACAGAGACGAGGTCCAGGCTCAACTGAAGACACAAACAAAGACAGCGAACAATGCAAGAGAGGGAAGGAGGCTGGTTGTGGCCAGGGTGAAATTATGAATAATCAGCCGGCAGACAGCTAAAAAAGTGGATGATTATGGTGCTCTGATTGAAAAGATGGAGGGACTGTGAAATATGTCACGGTGCCCTTGGGATCGACCTTAACAATAATGACACCATTTTATGACACAAATGGAAGGTTTTGTCTCTTGGAACGGAATATAAAATGGCAGCAATTATCCACGGCGCTGCTTATCTCACAAGGATGCTATGAATAACATCCGTGTCAGAATATGTTGGGGTATAATGACAAAATGGTGCCAAAAAGAGCGAGAACAAGGGGGTCATGAATATAATAGGAGACAAACATAATGAAAGCCTTTCGAAGGAAAGGCTTTGTGAGGAATGTAGAGAGATGAGACATGCCCTACTGATAGCTGTGCCACAAGCTAGATTCATCTGAACATATTTGACCACATGGATTAGATAAATATTGTTTTTTAGCTTGCATGTAATCCAGTGGTTCCCAACCTTGGGGTCAGCACCACTTGGGGTCTGCGGATAAGCATATGGAGTCGCAGGAGATTGCTTACATACACTGACGGAATTTGATGATCCATTTTAGCAAACCATTTTTCTATTATTTTGTACAGATCTCATAGTACATACAAATGGACTACCTCATAATATTTAATCACGAGCAGACTACTACTAATCATTTAGTGTGTAGAAGAGCAATAAGATCACTTTTCAAAATTGTTCACATCTAGAAATGGGGTCAAGGTCCCTATAAGGATGGGAACCACTGCTGTACTGACATTATTATATTATATAGATCATTATATTATTTACTTGGTTTTTTTTCACATAAAAGACGAGTAAAACCCTTTTCTTTTTTGCTATTACAAATTAGGGTTGACGAGGTTCAAAGCAAAGGTGGAGTCAAAGCCAGAGAGCGCATTTCATTTCATTTGCCACACATGAAATACAAGTTTAAAGATATTGATCTCAAGCTGGAGGCTTCATCCTGCTCTCTGTCGAGCAAACACAACATTATGTAGGATACATCTGAGGCACAAAGAGCACAGTCACAGGGAAAGACACATCTGTAGGACTTACAACACACACACACACACACACACACAGTCCTATTTCAGGATTCATGTTTTATATACTTTGGACCACACAAACAGTCAAAAGCGAACCATAACTGTTTGCTACGACCGAACCCAAAATATTTCCATGGGTGACACACACACAAAAAAGCACCCTTAGGCGCAAAGACACAAACACACACAGACACACAGTCAAACAAACTCACATGCACACACACTCAACTATAGGTGAGTCATAAATACACACACTCACACGTAATTCTTTTGCATTTTTTCCCATGGGCAATCGAGCAATGGCGTTCTCACACCGACACCGGGGAACGAGAGCCAGGCAGACGCGGAGGCCCAAGGCGTGTGGGCTCAACAGAACGTGGACTGTTGGGGTGGTCATGGTCCATGCCATCACATCACGCTGTCGTGACGGAGAAGGAATCGCACACACACACACACAAACACGACGTGTTCTGTATATAAATGTAGCGATTGCATACCAAATAAGAGCGGCCGTGACTCACTGCGTGTGTGTGTGTGTGTGTGTGCGTGCATGCGTGTGAGTTGCTTTTATTCAGCAAGTGGGGACATCTTATAGTAGGCAGCAGCTGTCTCAGAAGTTCTGCTTGACGTTCTTACGCTTACTGCTACATGACGACGGCACGTGGTGCTTTAAAGCCCAGGACGGGTGTATCCGTGATAAACTAGACCTCAGCCGTGAACGACCCATGATTGGAGTTTAAGAGTTCCATTGTGTATCTCACACTTCCTCTCTGTGGCAGAAAATAACGCGAAAAAAGAAAGGAAATAAATTTATCTTCAAACTTCAAAATGTCGTCTATAAGGATGCTGAGGGAGGAAGGCCATATCCAGATTTATACATACGACAGTCACGATTTTGGGGCAGCACAATCTCAAGCGCTCCTCGAATGACACATGGCATACAGAGAGGGCCGGTAAAAACGTTGCAGATTTGATGACGGCCCACAGGCCCACCAGCGCAGTGGCCCAACGGGATGTGTTCCAGTCTATGCTCGTGGGCCGGACACCACTGGATGAAGGAATTGCGGCGGTTGTGTGGCACCATTAGGCATGCTGTTTTACCCTGATCGTGACATCCCTTCTGGCGCAAACAATTTCAGACGTCACTTCCTTCTCCAAGCTGGGGGCCGGAAGAGCGTCAGCAGGTGGAGGAGAGTTAGAGAGCGGCTCTTGGTGCATGTCACAAGCAGTGCACGAACCCTGGAGCTACACAGACAATGAAAGCGTAGCGTCGCATTGCTTTTTGAGCTGCTTCACCGACCGCGTCTCTGGCGCATCAGTGCCGCGTAGGGAGCAACAAGAGCAACATGTCGGATATGTTCAGGACACAATCCTCAAAAATGTTCAGATGTATGTGTGACCAATCGTGAAGTGTTAATGTTAACACATTTGACACGTGTGCAGCTTTCCCCCTGCAATATGCAACCGCTAGGGATTTGCCTTATTTTTTTGAATGCTTTGACAGGGGTGGTGATCGGCGGTCACCGCAAACAGAATCAAATAACCTTCAGAAGTGCAGTCAACCAGGAGATTTCTGCTTCCAAAGCCTCCTCTCTCCTTTCCTCAGAATAAGCTCACTGTGTTCACACGCTGTGCTCATCGTTGCAAAGTATGAGGGGGGGTTAGTTGGTTGGTCAAATTGGTTAGTAACCAATTTGATAGTTTTCAGGAAATTGCACTGTAGGACTAGCACTATTCAGCAGTAGCGTGCGGTGACCCTAAATTTCCATGGGGCAGAAACTACTGGCGTATGACCACACCCACAATTGATATGTTTTTTTAATATGTATATTTTGAGCTACATTAAACAACTTTAAACAACTCTAAACTTTTACATCAAACAACTTGCCCGGTCTGACTCAAAACTGAGTCAGACCTCAAAACTGTTAATCACAGGTGCAACACCACTAACCATATCTGCATCTGATATAGAAATGACGAAAGATACTGGCGGAATAATTTGAGTTAAAACAACAACAGCTCTAGAAAATGACCATGGAGCAGACTACTTTACGACCATATAGGCGTCTTTTCGGGCGGATTACAATTATATTGCAGCCGGCAGGGTTATGCGATAAGAAGAGCGCGGTCGCTGAGCTGCCCCGCCCCAACATTGCATGACGCGTTAAACTCAACTAGAATCGCCACCATCATCATCAATTGTATGTCAACAGACCAAAAATAGTCGGAAAGCCTACAGAAACTATTGACAGTTAATGTGACAATCACATTATTAAAAATAGACTTGGATCAATGATTTACTGAGGAACATTTTTTTGGGAGCATGCTTTTGCAAGTAGTTTGCTGCCCCATCTGCCCGTATAGACGGCACGCGCCTGCTATTCACTCAAAGAGAAATCCCAGTTCTTGGGGGACGGATGGCCATAAAAGGAGAGCACATTGCAACCTATTCTATTCTTGCTGGCCAAATGACCACCCCATTGATATAGATAGATATGGACAGAGCTTTTGGTTTCCTTTGGCCTTGTGTAAACATTGAAATATTAAAGCCCTTCTAAACCCCCTGCAACAAGACGCTTTCTTGCTTAGTCTAGCAGAGGGGTAAGAGACAACAAATCAAGTTGAGAAAAGAAACAAGGCTTAAAGTCCCCCCTCTCTCTCTCTCTCTCTCTCTCTCTCTCTCTCTCTCTCTCTCTCTCTCTCTCTCTCTCTCTCTCTCTCTCTCTCTCTCTCTCTCTCTCTCTCTCTCTCTCTCTCAGGAAAACCTAATCTAACTGTAAAGTTATATTATATTATTATTACTGTTAGTTTTGTTAAATATTTGAAATACAGTGTGCTCCCTTATTTTACGTCCCCTTGGCTTTCAATGTGTCCACACATGCGTGTGTATCTAAAAATGATGTTGATATGAACATCTTAATAATAATGTTTGCTTTAGGATACATTGCACTTTCTCCATGCACTGTGTTGTACTAGGCTAACTAATGGTGGGTATAACAAGGTAATGGGAACACAGCTTATCCAAAAGTCAGCTGCTCTGGCCCTGCAGCCTGAATCCCCACTGCCTGTATACTGTCCATTGGACACCATGTGCGTATGTGTGCGTGAACACAGCCTATAACCTGTTTCTGTTGTGTGTTACTTTCGGCTACCTTCTTCTCTTTGCTTGTTTGTATCTTAAGTGATATAATTGGCAATGTACTGGGTATTTATTGTGTGTGTGTGTGTGTGTGTGTGTGTGTGTGTGTGTGTGTGTGTGTGCGTGCCTGAGTGTGTAGGTGCTTGCTTGAGTGCGTGCATGCAGGCGCGTGCTTGCAGGTGTGTGCCAAGTTAAAATGAATCATTATTCACTCATGCATTTCTATTTTTTCCATTTACATAATTTACACAATCAAATAATTCAAACAATTCGGCATGTGTACACTGTTACCTCCACACTGAAATGTGTAGTACATCAAATAACTATTGAACCGAGAGCAGGGCTGCTAAAGTGCTGACGCACTGATTAAATGGTTTCAATTCATTTCAGCCGGCGGATTAAAGCCACACACCTGTGTCACCACCAGACTGCCACAGAGCCTAGGATGTAGCAGCGGGGACGAGGGCGTGCGTAGGTACGCCATACGCACGGGTGAAGAGTCACTCACCAAAGAACCAACGTGAAATCTAGATTAAGGTTATTCACATCAGACCTATTCAACAAACAAGGTAAGCAACATTTTTGTAGTTATCATTTTGTACTCTTGCTAGATCCAATCGGATCCCAAAGGTTCACCTTAGGGGAGAGTGTTGCCATGCTTATCTCCTGTTTTACATGGGCACAAGAGTTGATACAGAGGAAGATACTCTCTCAATGGGAAGGTGCTGAATGAAATGGAATTACTGTGAGGGGAGATCCCTGCGTTATCATTAAAACATGTCACCCCCCAAGAGCTATTACACCACTATTTAAAGCGTCTTTATTTCAATGGATATTATGGGCTGTGGACTGAATAGACAAGGAGTCTCACTCCTGAAGTCTGGAGTATCTGGTTCCATGCCCCCCCCCAGCTCGGATGGGTTCCAGACAGCCATTAAAACTAGAAGAGAAAGTCATTAAATAGTTATAAGGTGTAATGTTATCCATATACCCCAATGCTCTCTTTGATTGTCCGTTGGAAGAAAAGTGTCATTCTTTGCGCTTTGGCAAGATCCAATCGAGGTGGATTTGAGTCGGTTCCAAGATTTCAATTGCTTTAGTTTTCTGGTTTAGAACAGCACTGTCAAAACGAAAGGTCTCAAGTGTCTTATTATTAGGTTTCAAATGTACAAAGGCTGTGAAAACAACATGGATTTTAAGTATAAGTATAAGTATATACCTTCTTTGTTGAATCTAAGAGCCAACATACTTCAATGACTTTTAATAACTTGAATGTAATGGATGAATAACTGGGATGAAATAAAATATATCATAAAAACTGCAGTCAAAATTTATTATTTTGGTTTTAGTGTGATGAGCCACTGCAGGGTTTGAAAAAAAAAAAAAAAAAATGAAACTTTTAGAATGGAACACACTGCACCAGAGGTGAAAACATATTGATCAGTGTGTGTAATATGCAGTAAAGCTTTGGATCGATATCATAGCAGTGAGCTTGTCATCACACAGACCCAAAATGCTTCATTGAAATGGATGCTGCTGCCTTGAAATCTTATTTGGTGCTGCCTTGAAATCTTATTGGGTTTCTGCACATCCTGAACAACTCAAAATGGTCATTTGTCGTACATATATACACACACATGTATATATATACCCATAGGACAGAATGGATGGCACGCAGGGTATAATTGGTCATAGTGTCATTTACCAATTCAGGAAAAACAACATTGGGTAACCAAATGGATATATCAATACATCCAGTTATTTATATATAGTTAATAAGTCAATTAAATCATCATTGACTCCTTACACAATCCAAATATAGATCATGTTCAAGTCTGTGGCAGTTGTATCGAAAACTAACAACAGAAAATCCAACAACGGGTGATATTGAACAAAGCACTCCACTAAAAGAGGAACTCTATAGGTCAAAAGAAGCCTGTAGTGTATAACTTAAATGACTGCATGGCACATTAAGTGCCCTCCCACATTCTCCCCCTATGCCCTTTCAACAAGAGCAGAGTGGAAACACTGCAGTAATCAGCATGCATTTAAAGTAAGACACACAGCATCTTAAAGCCAGCGTCCTTGGGCAAGGCATGGCTGGGATCTGCTCCAAGGATGAAGAAACCCACCTTCCCTTTTGCCCTTGAACAGGAAGTGTTCACGTCAAAGCACCCCCCCCCACCACAGCGGGAAAAGGTCAACTCAGGAAAGAGCTGACACGGTGAGGAACAAGCCTGTTAGAGGCGCGAAGAGCCCCCCACTGCCTCTGCAGCGGGGGGCCACGGCTGTCACGCCACCGGTCCTCCTCTGCCTGCCGTCAAACAGCTTGCCTGGAGCACGGGGCTGGGTGGGCGGCCAGCTGAATTTCAATGCAAAACTGTGACCGGTACCGCGACTTCTGGAGATGGAAGGGTACGGTCCATCGGACTCCACTGAACTCTGCCTGCTGCCAGGCCCTTGCCGGAGTACCCGGAGGGGGGATCCCCGTGCAACACTAGAACCCCTTTTGAAGTGAACCCCAACACTCACCCCCCCCTGACCCGTTGTCCGTCGGGCCGCGGGCCGGGATGTGCGCAGACGTTACGAGGAAGCAGCAGCGCTCCACGGGGTAGTCGGGCTCCTGTTTTTTTTAACTAGCCCGTAACACCCCGGGAGTAAGATGAAATTAATGATGGAGGATTGATTGAGATTTAGAAACTACTAGTTTACGACAAGCATTTTTATTCTAATAACAATATGGATTAGGTTTGAGTTAAGAGTTTTTCATTTAATTTTTGCAATTCATTTATGGAGACATATTCCATTCGAATTCCACAGAGCCACTTAATCCCACAACTGCTCAAGGCACACCGGCGTGCTCCGTGCCTCAATTCCCTTTATTAACTGAGCCCTCCCAGTGTCTCAGCAGGGGGATGTGATAGCAAAACACAATATCAATGTAATCCATTTATCGTTCATCAAACACACCAACCTCGAATATAATGCAAATCGGTTCGACGTATAGCATTCGTACATAGGGGTAGGTCGCAGAGCACTTATGTAGGGCCTGCATCCTACGTCTACTGATAGGCGTGGTAACCAGTACCACTGGACTCCTGAAGAAAAAGGCCAGTTCTGTCTGTTTTTCCTGTCTTTTATTTCAGCCAGGCTTCTCTAGGGACAGCTGACCGAAGACCATGCTGGTTTTCTAAATGTGTATGCGTGTGTGTTTGTCGTGTGTTCTTTCACGCGCGTGTATGTGTATATGTGTATGTGTGCATGCGTGTGTGTGTGTGTGTGTGTGTGTGTTGTGTGTTTTGCACCATGTTGTGTGTGTGGGTGTGTTTGTGCCAGTGTGTGTTTGTGCCTGGCTGTGTTTGAGCATGCGCGCAAGAGTGAACGCCTTTCAATCTGTCTTTCCGTCTGTCTCTTGATTTTCTTTGAGCCAATTAACAGGACAGAGTTTGGCTATAGGTGGAAGCAATCTTATTGCAACATCAAAGAACCATCTCTAATAGTATATATATATATATATATATATATAGGATGAATTATACACTAGCTCCTTTGCTCTGAGGACTCTTACCGATAATATGCGATGATATTTTATCATCTCAAATTATATTATGCAGTCTTTCTCCTTTAATTGCCATGTGTTTGTTGCGTCCGCGAATAAATAAGAGCTGTACCTGTGCTGTAATCTGTGAGACGACACACACAGCCCGGTGCTTGTGATGGATGTTATGTGTGCTTGTGTTCTTATCAGGCCCGGCATTACGGGGGGGGGGGGTACTCAATCCAGCTGTTCATGTCTCGGTACATACAACGTAACATCTAGCACCCTGTGTGGCAGAGTCGCCCCCGACACCGCCGTACCTTAGTGTGTGAGCGCCAGGGGGGTGCACGTCACGCCTAGTGCACGCACACACAGTGACGTGTGCACGTGCAATAAGTGTGTGCACTTGTGCACTTAAGAGTGTGATGTACGGTCTGTATATATATCAATGTGTGTGTGTGTGTGTGTGGGGGGGTGTGTGTGTGTGTGTGTGTGGGTGTGGGTGTGTGTATGTGTGAGAAAAATAGTGTGTGAGTGTGTGTGTATGTATGGGAGAGGAAGAGTGTGTTTGTGTGTGTGTGTGTGTGTATGTGTGTGTGTGTGTGTGTGTGTGTGTGTGTGTGTGTGTGTGTGTGTGTGTGTGCGTGTGTGTATGTGTGTGAGAGAGAGAGAGGGTGCCAGTGTGTGTTTATTTCCAGAGTAATGAGAGTTCTCCTCCCTCAGAAACTAAAATAGCGTTGTATCATTTATAACACGTCCTCAGAGAACCATCCCTCGCCCTGTCCTTGCCGGCTCCCTACTCTCCATTCCTCATCTAGCGCTCGCTCTTTCTTTCTCACTTCTGATACTCTCTCTCTTTCTCTTTCCCTATCCCTGTTCTACGGCTATATCTGTTGCTCTCTCACTCCACTCCCTCCCATTTTTGGAAACGTTAGGATGGAGAAGAGCAGGGAGAGGGTGAGGAAGAGGGAAACGAAGAGAAAGAAGGGATTGTCCTTGCTATGGAGAGAGTGTCTAAGCTTCGGAGATCCCAGGTGGGACTCTGATTATGAAGACAGTGTGAGAGGCGACCGCAGCCCCTTCAAACCACCATTAGCCTGACCGTCAGGGAGAGGGCGAGAGAGAGGGATGAATAAACTGAGAGGGAGCGAGAGGAATGAAAGGGAGAGAGGGAGGGAGAGAGAATGGAGAGAGAGAGAGAGAGAGAGAGAGAGAATGGATGGATGGCAAGCAGAGGATAATGGGCCATAAAATGCTTGGGTGTGTGTGGCCGTGTTTGTGTAACCTGCAGTGTAATCTATAGCTTATCTTAGAGCAAGTGTCATTTACCATTTCAGGGGATCAGGGTTACTACTGGTTTCCATCTCATGGTATATAGTGCAAAGAAAACGCCCCACCTTTTCTAACGCAACACTTCATCTACCTTGCTGCGAAAAACGTCTACAGTAAGCCTCATTTTGATATGCACCGCTTCTCGCCTACGGAACTAAAGTTAGTCATTTCTACAGCACAATTCCATGTTTAAATCGCTATTAACGGAAATAGCACAGTGCGGTGTATTATCCGGCTAGAAGTTTCCGACGCCGAATACAACAAGAGAGTCATGGGCTAGCATACACTATTATTAGAAAAGAACACAGACTTCGAGGATGTGGATGTGTGAACTGTTCCTACAGTTCCATAGATGGAGGAGGAGAAAGAAGAGAGGTTTGAGACGGAGTGGGATGGAAAGAAATACAATGTGGAGTGAGAGTGTAGGAGAGGGAAAAAGGAAGGTGATGAAAAATGGTTTACTGAGTGCTGTTTTGAGTTCATCGGATAACACATGAGCAGAGATACCAAAACAGGCCAATAAGGAGATTATGGAAGATGGATAGAGAAATATATACAGTGCTGTGGAAAAGTGATGGGATTTTGACAATATTGACATAAACAGTGCCACTAAACCATCACAATGGATTTGATGCTCAGGGGTTGTAATCATAACAGATGCAAGGCTCCATCGCTTCTCACTAAGCTGAGACCCAGAAAGCCATGCTTGACCCTGCAGCTGTACGAGACTTTGGTTATACCCCTCCCTCCAGTGTACAGGTTAACTTAAAAATCATACATATTGTGTGTTCATCAGACACTTCCAGACCTCATTTTTTCCATACCACCCCCACTTATAGAATTGTTAATGGTTTAGTGAACTATGATACTCATGTGGTGTTACGGCTCTAAAATGACCACATTAGGAAATGATGTGTAAGACAATCTAATGTTCCTTCAGCAGCTGGAAAACATCCCTATACAGAAACCCACTCAACCACACATCCAAAAGCCCCCAACCTCCCCACACACACTGTTATCAAAAGACAACAAACACGCATCCACCTAACATCCTCAAGCTGCACATAAAGGACGTCATTCAATCCTCTGTTTAAAAGCCAGGATCAGCATGCTACTTCTACAGCTTACGTCAAATGAGTGTGTGTGTGTGTGTGTGTGTGTGTGTGTGTGTGTGTGTGTGTGTGTGTGTGTGTGTGTGTGTGTGTGTGTGTGTGTGTGTGTGTGTGTGTGTGTGTGAAGGTTATCTGGATGTAGAGCAGCTCTATTTAGGCCCGAGAGACCCACCACCGGCACATGGAAATAGAAACGAGAGCACAGGGGTGGATAGAGGTAGAGAGAGAGAGTGAGAGAGAGAGAGAGAGAGAGAGAGAGAGAGAGAGAGAGAGAGAGAGAGGTAGAGGTAGAGAAAGAGAAAGTGATAGCGATAGAGAGACAAAGACAGAGAGGGAGAAAAAGAGAGTCAGAGAAAGAGAAAGAAAGATAAAATGGGTGATCAAAAGCAAGGATGAAATATGGAGAGAAAGAAAGAATGCAATAAAAAATCTAAAGATTGGGCAAGATGAGTTGATTCCAACCATAATATACAGTAAGTATATAATAATATACTAGATGCACCGCCACCCTCATTCTACCATGGGAAAATTCTGACTGCATTACTGTCCCCAAGATGTAGGACAGTGCGCCATAGCTTGGCGATCGAGATAGCTCTCTCTGCCATCACCTCGATGTGTCAAGCCACACACACGCTCACACACAGACACTCATCCCCGCACAGAATGGACAGCAAGACAGCCGGAGGAAATATATATTCTCTGAGATAGTTGGGCAGGAACACATTCTGCTTCTTCTTCTTCCATTGTATTTTTCCACTGTCTGTAAATGTTCCCCAAAATCCATGTATTCTATACCGTATTTGTGGAGCACTCTGAACGACAGCGCTGGCGTTTGTACATTTTTGTTCACGTTGTACTAAAAATGCATTGTCCTGACTCTGAGTCCAGACTGCGAAACCTGCCTGTATTAACGTCGACATGGTGTTTAGAGCCACGGCAAGATGCTTAAAGGTCAAGGAGCTGTCTAGACTAGTTCATGTGATGTCTCACTACTCCCCAAAGCATCAGGTATCAGGTGCCTCCCACCCATTGCAGCTTTCAACAGCGTATCGTCTCCGCCGCTCATGACCCCCCACCAACTGAAGGAGCCACTGAGCCCCATGCATCGTCCACCCCCTGCATGACCCCAACTTGGTACGCTCACCGGCGTCACCCCATTAGTGTCCCATAACAACTACACACACACACACACACACACGCACACACACATACACACAAACACACACACACACACACACACACACACACACACGCACTGACCAACACACACGCACTGACAAAGGCAAACACACACACACACACACACACACACCTACATAACCCAATATGAACCAATACAACATGTTGCCATAAGGCTGCATATGGCTGCATGCTGATATTGTTAAGACAGCTTCGGAAAAGATTCACAATCTGGTATTGCATAGTACAATGTCAATTTTACAATTCTAACCACAATGACGATCGGTGTTAAAATATACTCAAATTCCTAGAATTGCATTAATTAGAATCAACCTTTGGGAAGGGCATTCCCAGCAGTGCCGTTTCACAGTGTGAATATCATCACGACCTGTCCTCCGGTCCCAGTCTATGGAGAAACTCAACTGTATCCTCAGGCTTCTATCTGGCCCCAGGAGGATTCCTGCAGTTCAGCCTGGAGGCAGACAGTCCAGGCCGCACGACCCCTGGCAGCTCGTTGTCAACTGGTGGGAACAGCAAGCGCATAATCTACATCCATGGTTCCGGTGCAGAGAGCACCAACAGCCAGGAATTAGAATGAGGGAGGCTGAGGAGATGGAGGACGAGTGGAGTGAGGTAGAGAGAGAGAGAGAGAGAGAGAGAGAGAGAGAGACAGAGACACAGAGAGAGAGAGAGAGAGAGAGAGAGAGAGAGAGAGAGCGAGAGCGATAATGGTCTATCCGTTCCTATTACTAGGTAGAGTCGTTGTTATCCTCCAAATTACAATTGCGTCGCCTCCCTGATGTCACAGTTGTCATCATCACGGGAAAAGAGACACCTCATTTTCTAGGAAGAAGACAAGCCTGTGGCGGCTCCAGCTAGATTGTGGTGCTAGGGAACAGACAAGGAGTTTTATGGCGACAAACGAAAAAGCTCTAATTGAATTTGTTAGCATTCAGGGATTTTCTGTCAAAACTGAGCTGGGAACTGAGACACCATGTGTAAGACATAGGAGTGTCAATATCCATAGCCTACATAGCTAGGCATACCATAGCAATTCGTATGAATATCATCTTTAGTCAAGAATTATGAATATGTAGGCCGATGAACAGAAACGACAACAACAAGATTATTTTAGACAGCGCTGAATGCTAAGCAGCTAGCACGTCCGTCGTATTGCCATTGAGCTCTCTGAGGGTCTGTGGACATCGTTGTAACGTGATCCTAACAGGCTTGGAGGTTCCTAAAGGAGGCTAACAGGTGAACTGCGTTAAGGTCACTGCAGCCACTGCGAGCACCGCCCAAGGGGAAACTCCAAGTTACATGCAGAATGCATGCTGGCAGCAGGCCGAGGGAGCCACACCGCAGGCCTTCATCAATAATGATCATGCTCATATTTCTGAGTGTGCATATGTTCTGTAAGCCAGTCACAGGGCACCCTTGGTAAACCCCAGAGCATAGACACAGCGGTGGCTGGGGAGAGATCACAAAGGGAAACAGTCCCTTGTAATCATTGATTCCATTCCCAATTATCTTGGGAACTATAAGGAGTGAATCGATGCAATGCATGCCTTGATATTCACCCAGTGGGTCGTTGGAGGAGGTAGGACCGAGGTGATACTCCATACACTTTAGTGCCAGCCAATGGGAGTCCTTCTCCACTTAGTGAGGCCTGTCCACACTTTATTATAGCAGGCTTGAGAACCAATCCCATTCCTGTCCTATGCGTTGGTGCATCATGTCTCCATTTTTTACGAGGAAATGCGCCACATTATGGAAGATGGATTCGCCATGAAGGCAAATTTTTTCGAAGGCACTTTTTTTATACTTCATCATAGGTCCGGAATTGCACTCCGATCAATTCCGTTATGTTTAATCCAACTAGATGAATTGAGAGACTATTCCCTTGTGTCCGTAATCTATCAAATTACAGATTCAACCTGACCTCACTTAGGTGTCCACATGAACTCATGAGACCTGCCCACTATAACAGGAAAAAAGAGCTTATCACTGGCGCCGTCTTTAATATTCATCAGACAGATGTAGACCTCTGACACTAGCAACAGACTAGCGCCAGCGCTGCTGCTCCGATGGCACCAGACATGATTTAGAAAGTCCTTCGCCAGTGTAATTAGCATTCTATATATAGCCAGCAGAGCAGAGGAGACGCAAGACAAAGTGTCTGATTAACACACTGCTCAAAGGGAGTTTCACTTTGGAAAGAAGCATCAAGCTGATATTTTTTAACTGCTATCTAAATATATACCATAAACAGATCACTATATTAGATCGGTATACTTTTTGCTTAAACAGTATCCCTAACCTCCTAATGTCGCTCCGTATACCAGCATATAATTGGAGAAGAAAGCGTATAGAAACCACATGGCCTCACTTCTACCTTGTTACCCCAGATACCCACTCTCTTAAAACGCAGGGTCTGATTGGCTGTTGTAGCAGACAGCAGATAAGGGGTGCGATGAGAGTGGAACAAGGGATGTTTTATGGTTCAGGGAGATTCCTCCAAATGCTGGCCGGGATCACATTCTTTTTATGAACCCCCCATATCACATTTCATTACTCCCATCTTCTGAGGAATAGAGAAGTAGAAATAAAAGGCTTACGACACACACACCGCCTAGAATGAGACACAGTCGTGGTGGACAGACACACAACCCCAGGCACATGCACACACAGGTACACACGCAGTAATATATATATATATATATATATATATATATATATATATATTTATTTATATTAATATTTTTATTCTTATGTCAAGTAAGAGAGCGCGAGAGAGGGAAAGAGGTGAGAGAGAATGGGAGAGGGGGTATAAAGAGAAAGAGGAGAGCGAGAGAGATGGAGAAAGAGAGAGATGGAGAGAGAGAAAAGTGAAAGGGACACCGAGAAAGAAGTGAAACAGAGAGAGAGAGATGGATAAAAAAAAAACTGGAAGCTCGAGATGGGGAGAGGGATTGAGGCGAGGGAGCTCGAGAGAGAGAGAGAGAGAGAGAGAGAGAGAGAGAGAGAGAGAGAGAGAGAGAGCGAGAGAGAGAGACAGATGAAGGAGGACTCACCTTCCGTGGGCGAGGTGTCGAGGCGCGAGCAGAGGCCCTCCACGCCCCCGTACTCCTCCTGCACCCGGACCACGGCCTCCGTGGCACGCTGCTCCATGAGCGAGCGCAGCTCCAGCACCGAGACGCCGAAGCCCCCCGCATGGTTGTTCTCGCTTCTTTGGTTTTTGGCGTAAAAATCGCTGCTGTTGGACATGTCCCCCATGATGTCAGCTGGTGCCCCGACGGTGCCTCTGTTATTGCTTGGATACCGGTGGATGAAAAATATGAATAAAACTCCCCCCGGACGGCTGAGAGAAGGGGAGAACCGGACGGGAACCGGAGACCTCTTCCCACGACGAAAACGGTACAAATTCCCCTCAAAAAACAAGAGACCAGGGATGAAGGGGTTGAGTCGACGAGCAGGCAGGACCCCCCTTTTGCAAAACACACACGCACATGCACACCAAAAAAACTCCCCCCCCCCACCCTAAAAGGGTGAACCGGCCGGCGTGTAGGGGGACAAGCAGGAGAGATCAGCGTAGACAGAGGGAGCAGTAGAACGAGGTCGGAGCAGAAGAGGTGGAGGAGTACCGCGTGGGGGGGGGGGGGGGGGGGGGGGGGGGGGGGGAGAACAGGTGAATATCAGGAGGAGAGGACAAAAGCTGTTGAGCCGAGAGGAGAAGGAGGAGGAGGAGGAGGAGAGGGGAGAAGCGTCCGTGAGAGAAGTGGAAGGCAGGCGACGTGCCCCTGATGGACTACAGACGGCTGCGTGTCGCGAGCCCCTGCTGCGTCCGCCTCTCTCTCTGGGGTTTCACCACGGCTGAGACGCTCCGGACCCACTCCATGTGTGGCTTCCCATAGATGCGATGATGGAGAGGATGGAGAGAGAAAAGAGTGGGGAGAAGCAAAAAAAAAACGATGAGGACGATGAGGACGATGAGGACGACGCTGGCTCGCTTCGCTCGCTAGCCGCGACTGCTGCTGCTGCCGCTTCTCTCGGTGTCCCTCTCTTCGCGCGCACGCACGCTTCTTCTTCTTCACTCTCTTCTTCACGTCTGTGCTCTCCTCTCTACATGCTGGTCGTCCCCATCACTGTCAGAAGGAGAGAGAGGGAGAGAGAGAGAGGGAGAGAGAGAGAGTGAGAGAGAGAGAGAGAAGAAGCAGCGCGACAGTCACAGAGAGAGCAACAAGAGAGAGAGAGACAGAGAGAAAGAGAGAGAGAGAGAGAGAGAGAGAGAGAGGGGACAAGGGTTAGTCGAGGATTCTCAGGACAGACAGGGCATGCGAGTGTTGCCGAGGGACAGCCTTCAGCCGGCTGTTGCGCTCACGCCGACGGTGTCTCTACCTGCTGCTGCTGCTGCCAGCCTCATTCTGAGGACACGTCGACGGACGGAGCCAAGGGAGAGAGGGAGAGAGGGAGGGCGGGAGAGGGGGAGGGAGAGGCAGAGAAGGAGAGAGAGAGAGAGAGAGAGAGACTGCGAGAGGCAGAGAAGGAGAGAGTGGAAGAGAGATTGGAAGATGAGTAAGGGGAGAAGGAGGAGGAGGAGGAGGGGTGTTGTTGGAGGGGGGGCTGGAGGAGGAGGATGCTTTCTGGTGCAGAGCAGCGAGGAGGCTGAATGCGTGTGGGGAGGTGGGGCGGGTGGCACTGACGCCAGAGCGGAGCATAGAGCGCAAAATGCTGCACTGGCAAGGGTGGGGGGGGGGGTGGGGGGGGGGGGGGGCGTTTAGCACTCTCTCTCTTCACTCTCCCGCTCCCTGACACCTTCTAGGTCTATCGTCTTTTTTAATTTGCCGTTCAGTTTTGTTTCCTGTCTAAGCACGTACCTGTCTGCATCTCCGTCGCAGATCTCCTGCTCTCTCTCTCTCTCTCCCTCTCTCCCTCTATTTCTCTGATCACAGTGTGTGAGTTTTCGAGTGTGTGTGTGTGTGTGTGTGGATGAAATACATACAACAAGTTTGTATAGAGAGAGCAAGAGAGAGAGAGAGAGAGAGAGAGAGAGAAAGAGAAAGGGAACGAGACCGAGCCGGAGATGGGAAAGAGCGTGGATTACAGGATGTGTAAATGTGTATTGATGTTATTTATCTGTGACCAACCAAGCACACACAAGTTAGCTCACCTCCCAAACCATGGCAGTCGAATGACCAACCTCTCTGTTGTGCGTTCTTTCCCTTTTCTCTTTTATTCCTGCTTTCTTACACCCGTCTCCCTCTTGTACATGCATAGGCGCGAACACACACCGACACACTTGCCCACCCCCACACGAGGCCGCCCCAGCTTCTAACAACTCGATCTGTGTAGCTCTGTAGTTTGGTCAAAACAAGGCTAATTACCAATATTAATACATGAAGCAAACTCCCCCCCCCCCCCCCCGACAACCCCCAAACCATGCACCCTTCTTCAGACCTGCCCTTTATTACTGTCAGCCCATCCTGCAGCACGCCGGCATGTGGTCATGTAGTTACATTATCATAACGACCATTCTTAATATTGTTTATTCCAGGACAAGTAGGTGATGAATATTATAAGATGGTATTGGTAGAAGTAATAGCATTAGTTCCTATTATAATTCTTGTTATTGAAAGGATCATGTTGTTATTCCGTCTATCATTGCTGAAAGCAGAAGAACAGCAATATGTCAATATGATTAGGATGTTATGATGTTTCATTTTGATTAGTATTTATATTATTAATCAGTCTTGTTTAAAGGAGAACCGTTAAACCTTTGTAGTGAGTTTTTCCGCTAATACCCCTTCAACACAGGCAGCACACGGAAGACACAACAAGTGACAGCCAGAGAGGATAATGCGTCCGTAATGACGACTTAATGTGTGAAGAATCAAAAGTATTTGTTTACTTGCTCCTGCTTAGCAAGAAAAGTCACAATATTGTGCGCTTCCACCAAACACATAAAGACACAGGCACACACAGTACCATACCGAATATTCAAAGCGGAGGATCACAGAAAAAAATGTTGGTTGGTGAAAGATAAACTTCTAAGTCAGTATACATCTACAAATGATAAGGACAGTGGAACAACAATGAGAGGATGTTGATGAATTAGAAACATGACAGTGCAAAAGATAAGGTGTGCGCAATGAACAGTGTAGGTCACAGTCCTGCACATTGAAAGTGAGGTCCAGCATTTGCATAAGTGCAATTAGCAGGTTGCACAACTAATGAGTTCCAGGCAGTCGGCGTGTGCAACTTTACATAGTGAAGTTCACAGCCTCATTAATTATGAATGTTTTTTCTTCTCTCTATGTCAGAAGAAAGGCAAAATGCCTTTTGCATTCAGTGTGCCTTATCAGAAGATAAGGCATACTGAATGCTTCCTCCAGCATTAACTTTTTATAACTGTTAAATGTATATGTATATGTTGTTAATATGTTATATGATCTTATAGGTGTACACTCTATTAGGAGAAAAGAAGAATGTCTCCTCAGCCATGTGTTTGTGTGTGTGTGTGTGTGTGTGTGTGTGTGTGTGTGTGTGTGTGTTTGTCTGTGTCTGTGTGTCTATGTGTTTGTGAGGGTTTCTTCTATCCAACACCACTGTGTTCAGATCAGTTACCATGATTTATAGGTATCATAATTTAGGCGCAAAAAGTCTAATAAAATATTGCAAGGGTTAGAACAGAAGCAGTGTCTATGAAGAGTGTATTTATTTGAATGATAACTACGAATGGCACCAAGAACATGTGGCTATGAAAAACACACCTGGTACTTAAAATGTAACTTTAGCTTTATTTTACTAAGCAGACACCACTTACAATCTATTATTAACCCTTTTGATTTCTGTGTTGGAGGTAACTACTTCTGAAACAGCACGACCTGCACGGTTCTCCGTCATCTCTGCAACTATTGTTCCATCGTGCCGTCTCCGGGACAAGCTTCCACTTACACTACTATCAATGATTGATTGATTTCAGATATATTCTATAAGCAGATCGAGGTTATATGGTTTGTCACGCAAATCATGGACACAGACACACACCTAAAACTCTACCTCATCGCAGAGGGTACAATTAAGTAAATGTGTTAATTATGTGTCTTGGTGGCTTGTATGTGCTCTAACCCTTGCCACTACCAAGGGCAGCAGCAATTGCCAGCCAGCTGTTGTGAAATCTATTCTCTGTAATCAGGACCTACTGCAGTCTGCGAGACACAGTGATCAAGATGTACTGGAGGGGGTATTTCAGAACGCGACAGATTCTGGTTTGAATCTCGCTCGCACTATCTTTGTCATTCACACTTGCAGTCCTTTGGTAACTTTTTTTTTTGTAAGCCTCCATTTGCAGCAGAAGTTTCTCCCAGGGGGATTAAGAAATGCAATGTGAGAACACAATGAAAGGGAAGTTGCCAAAATGATCGTCAGACTTGCTCTAGCATGGTGTACAGCCAATCCGAAGAATTACCGCTCTGGAGACGCAGAAGACGTCTCGCATTTACAGACAATTTCCCCCGTTTAGCACTTCTCAGTAAAAGACAACACAAAAATGTTCACCAACACTTTGGGAGACCGACACGGAATGGGTTTCAACTGAAAGAATGTGATTTTAGGGTTTACTCATCATTTAAACCTATCCAATAAGAATGTGGTGTTTTCACCACTCATATTACAACATTACACAGAAGAAGAAGAAATAAAACAGCTACACAATGTCACCAGACATTGTGTAGTGTGTAGTGTATTATTTTTGATTTACTCTTCTTTAAAACCATGTTGATTTATCAACCAGCCTCAATCTATTTCTCCATATCGATCTAGTCTTATCAATCAAACATACATGATTTCATGTGTATGTAAACCTCCCCCTTACAGCGCCTGATGTAACAGGCTGGGGCCGATTGGCAGGTGGCTGCGGCAGGTTCTGGCAGTGCACAGCTGCATATCCTTAAATAACGATGACAAATCATGTGGCACACGAGTGGGAGCGATTGAGATGTGGGTGGGAAAGGGGGAGAGACAAAGAAAGAGAGACAGAGAGAGAAAGAGAGTGAGAGAGAGTGAGAGACAGATAGAGAGAGAGATAGACAGAGACAAAGGGAGTGAGGGAGAGAGAGAGAGAGAGAGAGAGAGAGAGATAGACAGAGACAAAGGGAGTGAGGGAGAGAGAGAGAGAGATAGAGAGACAGAAAGAGAAAGACAGAGAGAGACAGAGGGAGTGAGTGAGTAAGTGAGTGAGTGAGTGAGTGAGTGAGTGAGTGAGTGAGTGAGTGAGTGAGTGAGTGAGAGAGAGAGAGAGAGACAGAGGGAGTAAGAGAGAGAGAGAGAGAGAGAGAGAGAGAGAGAGAGACAGAGGGAGTATGAGAGAGAGAGATAGAGAGAGAGAGAGAGAGAGAGAGAGAAGAGGTTGTGTGTAACTGCAGAGAAGCTTCAGAGAGTGAGAGTAAGTGAGTGAGTGAGGGAGAGAGAGAGAGAGAGAGAGAGCGAGAGACATAGCGGTTGTGTTTAACAGGAGAGAAGCATTAGAGAGTGAGAGAGCAGTTGAGCACGTTGGGGATGTGGTGGTGGGGAGGGGAGGGTAGAGTTTGAATAAAGAATTGATGGCAGAGAAAGGGGAACCAGTGGGGAGGAGACAGAAATGAGGAAATTTAGGGTGAAGGAGAGGGTACGATACTGGATGGGGATGAGATACCAGGGTCGGGTAAGCAAATTGTATTCATAATATTAGGTGAGGCACCCAGACAAATGAACACACACATACACAAAGATAAACATACTCTCATCAAACAGTACAGGAGAAATCCAAAAAGCAAGGTCCTTTTGCATTGTGAGCATAGTTTTACCTCTGTCAATAGATGAATGAAACGCAAGTAATGCTTCCTCACTGTAAAAACGATTCCCAGCATCAACAAGTAGGTGGAAATCAACAAGAACTGTGAGCGGTAAACTCTGACTCCAAGCACCCCCTGGCTGTGAAAAACACTAATGCAAGACACCTCATCACATTTAAGTCAAGGTTTAGCTTTGACTAAACTTTGAAAGAGATCAATGAGTAATCAAACCGAATTCAAGGTATGGTTTGACTAATCAAATACTAATCAAATGGATTTCAAGGTTTGGGTGTGACTAATCAATTACTAATGAAATGGAATTTACATTAAGGGTTGACTTATCAAAGATTAATCAAATCAAATTTAAGGTTTAGGTTTCATGAATCAAAGACTAATCATAGTGAATGTAGGATCGGGTAAACATTTTTATGAAAGCCTGTTTTTGTTTTTTTGATGAAACACAATTTTCAGATGCCTTAAGTTATTCTCTCACAAATATGTAACCATCTCACATCTCACAAATATGTAACACAGAATTCTGCATGCTGGCAGCAGATTCATCTTTGCAATATAGAAAGAACGTAGGCGCGCACACACACAAACACAAACATACACACACACTGCAGCTCAAAGACACTCTGAGGTGAATTCTTACATAACAGCAAAGTGCCAAGCTCTCTTTCAGCAACAAACGCCGCTTTCTAATTGGGTGGGAGGCAGCTGTTAGCAGCCCATTTAAAGCTACACACAGTGTCTGAAAATGAAAGTAAGCCATTTTATAAAACAAACAGAAAAACTGGGGGTAAATAATATGAGTCTTCTATGTCTCAAATCCTTGTCACCATATAAGCCTCACTAGATGACATTACTTGATCATGTTATCACATGTCTCTACGGTGTTCTCTCCTAAACTTGTTCTGAATCAGCTCTGATGAAGATGTTGTGGATTGCATGCTGTGTGCAGTGTTCTTGAGGCACCCTATGGTCCCGCCCATTTCCAAACATCCCACCTGTCCCTGGGTTTCATTATTCAACAGGAAGTGCAGGAAGGAAGTGATGTAGGTCAATGTTTGTAAAGTCAATATTCCCTGGAGCACCTGTCCCTACGCGATGAGCATTCTGTCCTGTCATCTGTGGATGGGTCCGTTCTTAACTAGTGCACAGAATCTCCTCAACTCACATCGGCTGGCCAACATTCTGTGAGCTAATATAACCCTGTTAACTCATAACATACTGGCAGTTAACAAGATAGCAGAAATACTTCCCTCAAAGTACTTAAAGCGTCCTGACATCAGTGGTTGGAAATGCAGGTGGAATTTGGTGATGAAGTTGATGACTATATACCAATGGAATAAAAACAATAGTGAATATCTTTGAGCTACGTGAAGCATTTTTGTGTATATATGTGCAGTATTTATTCAATTTCGGAAATCTCACGTCATCTATATAAAAGTCTTCCAAGGGCACGCCAATAGCGTAGCTCGTAGCTCGGACATAGAGTGTGTGGGCTATAGGAGCAGGAAACAAGCCTCCTTCCAACATAAAATCTGCTTGGCTGTGTGAAGCTAAACCGGCTCAGGCTGAGGTGAGCATGTGTCCGCTGTACCGGCTGCTGACAATGTTTCTAACACAAAGTCATCAGACATCTTCGATAGCAACACTTCACTGTTACAGCTACACAAAATATATGTTTTGACATATACTCGTTTTAACCATGGTCGTTTATGGTCACCATGTATTGTACTCATTGTCGGACCAGAAGATGGTAACATGCATATAATTGGATTCTATCATACAATTATTTGGGAATGTAGAATTGCTATTTTTGGCATAATCTCTAGAATTATAGTATTTACTGCCACTGGGTTTAGGTTATCTTCCAGGAAAGGTTATATCATCAAGCAACATACTTACCATATCAGCTGTCACAATATGGCTAGTTGAAATTACATCCAATGACATGATTCAGACATCATACATCTTCTTTAACCGACTACACTGGCAGAAAAACAATATAAAATGTCTTACTAATTTGTCAAAGAAACACCTTTTTAGTTTTGTACCTTGTTTAATATAACGCCTCTTAAAATATATACACAACTGACTCATATAGTGGCGTTTCTGATTGACTGCAGTCGCAGGGTAACAGCGAAACAAACAGCATGGAACAATACCTCCAGGGTCTTCCCATTATGCAAAGCAACCTATGACACCCATCGCTTGCGTTCAACATTTTACCGCACACATGTTTCAGATATTAATGACCTCGGTTACCCTGATGTATTCTGCTGTCAGCAATGGTTCATCCTAAATGGCATGCGTCACCAAACCACGCCCATGAATGACAAGGCGTGTGAGTGGCCTGAGTTTTAGGTTAAGGCAATTTTGCATTTGATGAGGTGTGTGTGTGTGTGTGTGTGGGGGGGGGGGGGGGGTTGTGTGTGTGTGTGTGTGTGTGTGTGTGTTTAGCATTTTTTTTTTTTTTTTTTTAAGAGGACGAAATAAATCACTCATGATATGTCAGTATTTGTGCGGTCTTCTAACATTGTCCGACCCTTTTTCAACAACATATATTCATAATATTCACTGGGTTGGCATGCATTGGCACGAACAAGGTTTCCAGTGCAAACAGGAATACCGCTTACCTTCCAGCTAAATTCCACTCAAAATGTTGGCCCATGACATGCACTTCTGTCCTCTTTAGATCAATGATATATAGGCCTCTGTCAACGGCATGCAGGCATAAATCTGCTGGTGGGTTTGCCTTGTTACGTAAAGGCCTGAGCCTCTGTCTCTAAACAGATACAGACACGTGTTGTATTTCCTGCTAATAGATGCACCTTGTCTCTAAAAATGTCTCTCTCCCTCCGCCTGCCTGCTTGTTCTGTGTGGAGCCGCCTGCCTCTCCCTGTCAGCATCTCATTATGTAATGTCAGCTTCCTCCAGCGTGGGGGATTCGGGGGAGTTCAGCTAGGGTTGTGAGCAGGATGAGGGCGGGAGGGGCTTGCTCCCTTAAACAGTCTGTCACAGTGGGAATGACAGCAATAGATACTGCAACAGCCGGGGAGGGAGACTGGATATTATGGGATGACAGAAGGCATGATAGGTGCAATGCCAGGTATCTCAAAATTGTGTTATCGTGTACCTCGCCACAACAGGTTTAGCTGATAATGATATGCATGTGCACACCCGACCACCATGTCATAGCTTAAAGTAATGAATGAGGACTCATCATCAGATGGAAGGAAGAGGATTATTGGAAAGGAAATATCTCGACAGGAGAAATGTTCCTGGGGAATAACAGGAAGGAGGAACAGGCAAAAGGTACACACTGACCCAAACCTATAACCCTCTCCCTCTGGCGCTCTCTCTCTCTCTCTGATGAAGGGATAGTCAAAAGTGGATATCCATGATCAAACTAGGACGACTACTACTACTATTAAACATATATATTTTTTAATTTTAGGAAACGTAGACACAGAAAGAGCAATTGCATCGAGTCATTCCTCTTATCATGTGAAGCTCCACCATCCCTTTGTCCCCATTTAAGAGTGAACCAGGCTGAGCTTGTTGCATGGTCACAGTCCTCTTCTTTCTGGCCAGAAACACACTCCTGCCGCAAGGTCAAAGGAGGGCAGATACAGAGATAGACAGAGACAGAGCAACAGGTGTGTCCTGTTGCTCCAGATGAGTACATAGAAACCCCCCAGTAGCTGATTGGTCTAATTAAATTCAGCACATGCCGGCTGGACAGCCCGCAAGTGGAGCAATGACGTAGAAAATGAGCGTAATGTAATCTGGTAGAGGAGTCAAAAGTGAGGAGAGGAAAGCGGAGAGAGGGAAGAAGAGGATTATTATTATAGGACTTTATTACAGAAACACTTTCTTCCGCCTCAAAAGTGCTAAAGTACTACATTAAGTTAAAACTTAATGGTAAAGAGGGATTTTAAAACGTGGACAATGCTAACAGACAATGTTAAGTTAGCTCTTGGAGAGAGAGAAAGAAAGAAAAAATGAAAAAAAGAAAAAATGTAAACCTGAACAGTGAACTTAAATGAACCCTTGGTACTTCATTAAATGGAGAATGGAATGAGTAATTGTTGTATTGTACTACTGGACTGTGTTAAAAGAACAACTGAATCAATTTCAGACATGGCTGACTTGTGTCGCTCCTCCATTCTGCACTCTCCATAATCCTTTGCTTCTCCTATCTCCCCCTCATCCCTTTTGTTTTGGCAATATCTTTCACCAGAGTTTCTGTGGTGACCTCTGCCCTTGGAATGGGCTGGTCCAATGAGGAAGTGGTTATTGACATGACTATGATTAGGTAAGTAGACAGGGTCTTTCTCTGTATCTTAACTACTCAGCTGTACAGATAAATGACCAACGTTCTACTAAAATAGAGAAAAGAAAATCACAACCAACCTTTCCTCTGGCAAAGCAAAGTAAAAAGTTGAAGTTGTGTCTGTTACTCAAAGTGTGCGTGTGTGTGTGTGCTTGATAGATCGAGAGAGAGAGAGAGAGAGAGAGAGAGAGAGAGAGAGAGAGAGAGTTGGATAGAGAGAGAGTGAGAGAGAAAGAGAGAGAGAGGTTGATGTATAGAAGAAGACAAGTGTTAGAAGTAGAGAGAGCTTTGCTGAGAGGCACTGCATGGCGCGTTCTGCTCTGTTCTAGTGGCTGTGGCTGCTGGAGGTCACTACATCAGCAGCCCAAGAAACACAAATCAATTTCATTTTGCCTGCCTGTCTGCCTTCTTGAATGTCTGCCTGCCTACCTGGCTACCTGAGTGACATGCTGCCTTTACAGACTGGCTGCCTAACTTACTTGCTACCACATTGGCTAGCTGCTTGCCTTCTTTCGTGACTGAATGACTGACAGGCGGCCTGATTGTTTGCGTTAATGACTCAGGGACTGACTGAGGGATTGCATAAATGGCTGCATGACTGATTAGCTTGCAGCTGATAGGCAGGCTAAATGGGTAATTATTTTGGTGAAAGGTTATAACTGACACACTGCTACTGAACAAGTGCCCGCCTGGGACTCTCCAGACTAGAAGAAGATTATATTGGCTGCTACTGACCCAGCTGTGAAGGCACAGCATTATCATTGACCTGAGCAACCAACATTACAAAACTGTCCCTGGTTTATAACCAGCCAGGCAACCATGGTGCCCTGCATTATTCCAGTTTAACTGTGACATAAATACATTAAGCAGAGCTTCATTGCAATACAGAGATACAGAGATAACACCTCTGTATTCAGCAGGTGAGTTGCTTATAGTATGTTCGGTAACCATATAACATCCACAATTGATTCGGACAGCATTTATCATGAGACACCATAATATAAGTTCATTATACCAAACTTCTGTTCAACATCCCGCCGTCACAATAAGATACTGAACTAAGATACAGAAGACAAACGACTGCCAAACACACACGCATAAACACAGCTGAGATTTCCTCCCAAAGCAGCCAGCAGCGTTCAGTTATTCTATACCCCGAGCAACTGCATCAAAACGACGGTGTAGAGAAACACAGACACTGCCACGGAACCGTGGATCACATTTCATACAGATATGTACTTACATGGCGAAGAGGTGAACACAAACAACGCGTCACGCAAAGTCCTCTCTCCGCGAAGCAAGGCAGCAAAAGTGTGTGTCAGTGTGAGCAGTTACGGAGCGCGTGTTTATGTATGTGTGTAAGACAGAGAGTGAGTGTGTGTGTGTGTGTGTGTGTGTGTGTATGTGTGTGTGTGGAGAAACCTGCCGGGCTGCTCTCTCATCTCTGTATCGCTCCCCAGCTGAAGCCATCTCAACACGCAGCCTGTACCATGTCTCAGAGCAGGGAGGGGGAGGGGGTGTTTAGTGTGTGTGTGTGTGTGTGTGTGTGTGTGTGTGGATGGGAGAGGGAGGTGGGTCGGGGGGGGGGCTGAAGGTGCTGCAGTGGAGAGGAGATGCTTCCATCATTGGATGGAAGAAAGGGGATTATTGGAGGTAATATGTAGCCAGATGAGGAGCTGTTCCTGGGGAATAACCTGCAGAATGTACACACCGGACCGAACCTACCTCTCACTCAATAAGGAAAGAGGGAAGATAGTCCTAATGATTATTTCCTTGATCAAACAATTGTTCAAAAGTCTTGTTGAAGGGTTTACAAGTCATGTCAATCACCATTTACCACAGCCCAAACTAATTTGGTACATTTATTATTCTTCATTATCTGATGAGAAGGTATGAATGTATGAATTTGATTGTTTAATTTAAAAGGCAAAGGTTTTATATTACTACTTAAATAGATACTTAAACAACCTATTGATTAAGAATTGTATCATCATAGAAAGAACCAAGAACACACACGCAAAGTTCACACAGCAAAAAAATGCTTTCTGTGTGTGCAGTCTCAAAATAAAGTGCCACACACAACCTCACGCACACTCACACGCTTGGTGGTGATATAGGAGATGAGTGGATAACGGTGGTATGCAGCCATCCTATCGCTATCACACATCTTGCCCTGCTGCAGCCAAGAGAGGATGGGGGCGAGGAAGGGGAGCGTTGCGGTGATCGAAGAGGAAACCATGCTCGCATAGATCTCTCTCTCTCTCTCTCTCTCCCTCTCTCTCCCCCTCTCTCCCTCTCTCTCTCTCTCCCCCTCTCTCCCTCTCTCTCCCTCCCTCTCCCTCTCTCTCCCTCTCTCTCCCTCTCTCTCCCTCTCTCCCCCTCTCTCCCCCTCTCTCCCTCTCTCTCTCGCTCACTCTCTCTCTCTCTCTGAATCCAGCTCTCCGTATCTCTCCTTCTCTTGGTCGGGCTCTGGTTCTCTCTGCCTCTGCCTCCCTCTCTCCCCCCACCCCCAGAGTGTCACAGGTGGATGGTGTACATGTGAAGTGTTAGACGTTGTTAGTGGCGAGGAAGGCAAACAGCTCCCCTGTGTGCCGGGGGAGCTTGAAGCTGGGCTGGCGCTGGTTTTACAGCCGGCCTTACAGCAGCCTTAAACCCCCCCGCCCCCTTAAGGCAGCTAGTCTGAAACAAAGCAGGCAGGGCGAACGGAGAGGAGAGGAGGAGGAGATGAGGGGTTGAAAAGGAATGAGCAAACAAGCAGGGTCTTTTATTCCATAACCATTAAAAGTTTATTTTTAGCATCTAGCCTTCATAACTGCGTGAGCATAGAGAGTATGTGTATTGTGAATAATATGGGCATGGAGAGAGAATTAAGATTAAGATATAAAGCGAAGGGATGTATACGGTAATAAATAATAAATAAATATATATAGAGAGAGAGAGAGAGAGAGAGAGAGAGAGAGAGAGAGAGAGAGAGAGAGAGAGAGAGAGAGAGAGAGAGAGAGAGAGAGAGAGAGAGAGAGAGAGAGAGAGAGAGAGAGAGAGAGAGAGAGAGAGAGAGAGAGAACAGGCAGGACTGCAGTGCACCAAACCAGGGAGGACGAGGGAGAGCGGCACCCTACCAGGCAACCGCAGCAGCCACAGGCACCCCAGGCACACACACAGGCACGCACACAGGCACACACACAGGCACGCACACAGGCACACACACACTGGTCAGTTCCAGCAGAATTGAGCTGGAGCTGTGGTATTGGCAGCACATAGCGTGCTGTACCCCCTCAGCCATCCGGCCCCAGACAGCGCTCGGACACATTGTTACAACCACAGGAACAAGGTGTTTCGTAACATGATCCAAAAAGATCTAGTGCATCAGGTGTTGTATAAAACACACCTAGTGGGGTTTATGTGCGGCGGTTTGAAGCCCTACTGAAAAGCCAAAGTTTGGACACTTCAAAACAAAAAAAAAATTAGTATGCGGGCGAATGGCTTTTTCTAGGCAGGAGAGGATAATGGAGTTTAGGATGTATAGAAAGTTGGAAATAAAAGAGAGAGAGGACAGGATGTGATCCGTCTTAATGAAATGGGACTTAGGTCTTCCATTAGACAAATTAGCTAATAATAAAGCCTAGTGCTCTCCCTTCCACTCTCTCTCTCCCCCTCTTCTCCCACTACCCTTCTTCTCTCCCCTCCCCTCTTTCTCTCTGGGCTTCTCCTAGCCTGGGTATACCCATGCTGCCTTGCGTGGGATTTCATTTCGCGCTGCTAGGCAGCCTGGATTCCATGGATCCGATTTTCGCCTGAGATAGGGAACCAATCACAGAACGGGGAGGGACGGCAAGACAATGACGACGTCTAAGCGACACACCCATCGTCTTCTTCCTCATAGAATTTCTGTTGCTCTACATACATCATCTGGAATAATTGATACGATTGGCTATGAACTACTACCCTACAGACTCATATGATAGACATTCGTAGCGCCCAATAAATGGCTCCGGGCAATCATAAACCACACCTCACATACGAGAAAATGAATGTGTGGTTCCCAGACCTCATCTCAACGTAGATTGAGATGAGGTCTGAGGTTAGCCAGGCAAGGCTTCTCCACACCTCTCTCTCTCTCTCTCCAATAAAAGATCAATTTCCTCCAAGGGGTGGGACCTGTAATGCCATAAAGCTGCATGTTTATGACAGGTCAATAGGGCTCCCCATACCCCAGCTACCTCCTCTAAGCCAATAGACATGAACCTTACTAATTGACAACGGCTCAGACCATATCCTGAGTGCTCCAGCAATATATGGGAAAAGAACGTTTTGGAGTGTGTTTTGGCGCTCACAATGCATGGATTTGTTTGTGTGTGTGTGTGTGTATTAGCATGAAGGTTACTTGTCTAGAGGGTCTTGACCTCTGAGGTGTCACCCACTGCAAGCAGGGGTATGTTTCTTTCATAAAGTGTGTGTGTTTGTGTGTGGTTGTGTCTAGTGTGTTTGTGCTCAAGGTCATGATTGCAAAGGAGGGTGCATGATGTTGCTAGGCAACTGCAATAAATAACCACAATAAACAATTGCAGAGTATTTACAGGACTATGTCTTACTTCTACGGATGGTTATAAAAACAAACAAAACGTATTTCACCCTTTGATAGCCGATAGGCTGCAGTACAGAACAATCAACAGGCACTAGACAAAATATCAATTTGTGTCTGATAATAAAATGGCAGCACACCTCACACAAGGATCGACAATGAGAAGTAACAATGATTTCCTGCCATCTGCTATTTATCACACAGCCAAAGAGTAACGTTCAGTTTCCCAGCAAAAATCTTCACATTGGTAATACCAGATTAGTATTGAAATATGACAATGTAAAATGGCATTTTAAAGCTATGCAACTTGGAGGCAATATGGAGGAACCAGCCAGGGTAAGCATGATTTCGAAAGTTTCCAAACAAAAAAAATCAAATCCTTACCTTCAGGCATTACCTCCAAAGCAACTCCCCCAAAACCATGTGACTAGCTCACTCTCTAGCGATAGGTCTGTCTAGCCTTGTGGAAGACTCATACGCAAAGAGTGCACAGGCAGAGTGTGTGCAGGTAGCTTGGCAGGTAGGTAGACTGACAGGTAGAACATCTAATCATGTCATTTTGGCCACATTAAATCCTTGGACGGGGTCATTACAGGCCTGCGACAGTTAAATATCCCGGAGCCTTCATGACCCTATGTTTAAGGAAAAACAAACAGGACTTACATTTCTAACAGAACCCAACATGTTACAGGAAAAACCAGAATTTAATACATTGAATCATTAGTTATTCTTCATCCATTCCAGACAAGGCAATACATGTCAGTTAAGCTGCAGGCATGATCAAATTCACAAACTGACAGGCAGGCTAAAGTGTTGTAAAAATTTGTGTTTTTTGTATTAAGTTCATACCTATTTCTTTATTTTCTATGATTCCAATTGTGGCACCCATAGGACTTCATATAGCACTGCTTTTAAACAGCCTACAATGAAACAATAAACTACCAAAACAATATGGACATTTTAATTCCCTGACGCTTTGGGGAAATAACTAACGTTGTTGTTTGTTCCTCTAGTAATGATAGTGTAAAATACGGTCATTGACAGTTGCTAGAGTGATCTATCAAAAGGCTTTTCTAAAAAATACTGCGCATTAACAAATTTGTATTACCGTTTGGTCATATGTTCAGGAACAGGCCTAAAAAGTGCTGTCCAATACATTTAAGATGGAAACTCAGCGTCCACAAGTAAACACAAGGGTAAATCCATGCTGAAACCCACTCACTTTCATCAATAATTTGGATTAAAGGAGAGTAAACCTTCTATATTTCTATAGCCAATGTTTTAAGCCAAGTATCCCTTTGAAGGACTGCCAGCTTGAGGAAAGGAGAAGCAGAAAATACAATGGGTAGGAAGTAGGGGCGTAGGAATGAGTTTAACATTGGGGGGGACACATATCGGAAACCTGACAGATCCGTTAATGGTTTGAACAGAAATATGTCATAAATTAACTACACTGAAAAAATTCACAAATATATTTTATTCTACTAAAAAGATACATTTGTAAATGTAAAGGAAAACACATTTTGAATGGCAGTAATAAACTGATAAATATCAAATCAATTCTTTAATTGCTCAATCATCCAGTTTTTTAGAATAAGAAGCGGTGACAAGACACTGTGTTGCGCTTTCAAAATAAAATAAAATATTTTTCTCCCCCCGGTATAATTTTTAGGTGGGACAAATGCGCCTGTCTCCAATATTGGAGGGGACACGTCCCCTCCGTCCCCCCCGGTTCCTACACCCTTGGTAGGAAGCATTTAGGAGGCAAAGAAAACTAAAGAACAGAAAGCTAAATAATAAGAATGAAAGTAGAAAGAAAGTAAGAAAGAAAGAAAATGAATAAAGAAATAAAAGGAAAAGCCATCAATGCTGGATGGGGACAGTCTTCCAGTGGGGACGTATGAGAGGGTTGTAGTTATCTTCAGCAGAGCCTAGAAAGCAAAACGAAGATGGAAGTCCAATTATATGAGAGTATGTGGCTGGCAGGACCAACCTGCATGTCTAACAGCTTGTGTCTTTTATCACCCTTTCTCTGTTTGTGTTGTAACATGTAGTGCTGCACTCTCTTGAAACAGTCTCTGTCCCCCTCCTTCATCTAGATTGGAAGTTTGTTTATAAGGATTTTGGATGGAGGGAAATTATGATATGTAAACAAATCAATTCTATTTAAGATATCAGTGAATATGCATGGGCCGAATTCATGGATATAATATATGCAAAAGCTGTGCATATAGTTCAGTGGTCTAAAATGTTAAAACTATGATTTAATGAAGAGGGATATACTATAGCAATAATGTGGCGTTTTTGCATACTTGCTATAAAACATTAACAAGCTTTGGAACATATAAGTCTTGTTAAAATATATGGCCCAATGAATATGACTGAAAGGTTTAATGGGTTATAAAAAAACAATGCAATTCATCAGTGTAATAATGGGTAAACCACTTGGCCCATTGCAATGACTGACGGGGTTATGTTCCTCCAGACATGCCACCCTGATGGCAACAACAGCAGGTAGAACCAAGCTCTCCCCTACAAGCTCTACGCCAGATGAGAAACATAATGTCACACTGAAATTACCCCCCCCTCCTCCCCCTCCAATTAAAATACCAAAGACCAATAAAGACCTTGTCCCTTCCTTTCTAATATAATTGTATTGACTTTGCTATTGTGACACCATGGGCTCAATAGTATATCATATGTTATCATATATTACATATTTAGTACATCCATGAAAAATTGTGGATGAATAGCCCCACCTAGCATCACCCATCCCGACCTAGCATAGCTTCACCTAGCGACACCCGCCCCGACCTAGCCTAGCTTCACCTAGCATCACCAATCCCGACCTAGATTAGCTTCACCTAGCGACCCCCCCCCCCCCCCCCCCGAGCTAGCCTAGCTTCACCTAGCATCACCCATCCCGACCTAGCCTAGCTTCACCCGCCCCGACCTAGCCTAGCTTCACCTAGCATCACCCATCCCAACCTAGCCTAGCTTCACCTAGCGACACCCACCCCGACCTAGCCTAGCTTCACCTAGCATCAACCATCCCAACCTAGCCTAGCTTTACCTAGCGACACCCGCCCCGACCTAGCCTAGCTTCACCTAGCATCACCCATCCCGACCTAGCCTAGCTTCACCTAGCAACACCCGCCCCGACCTAGCCTAGCTTCACCTAGCATCAACCATCCCAACCTAGCCTAGCTTCACCTAGCGACACCCGGCCCGACCTAGCCTAGCTTCACCTAGCATCACCCATCCCGACCTAGCTCAGCTTAGGGTCATCCCTATGTTCCCCAGGTCCTATGTTCCCCGGGTGCAAAGGGTGAGGGTCAGGTTTAGGGTTAGGGTTAACCCTAAACCTGACCCCAACCATAGCCAATCGGAGGAGAGCCATTCGAACCAATCACAGGCGAATCAGAGGCGAAAAAGGCGGTACTTGCCCTACCATCATAGGTACGCTCCCGCTCAGCTTCACCTAGCATTCCCCACCCCGACCTAGCCTAGCTCCACCTAGCAACACCCACCCCTACCTAGCCTGGCCCCACCTAGCGACACCCACCCCGACCTAGCCTAGCTTCACCTAGCAACACCCGACCTGGTCCTGCCTAGCATCATCCACCTAATCCAGCTCCAGCTCACCCCACCCAACCTCCCCTAGCCCGACCTCCATGTTAAGTCTGCCAGGTGGGCAGTATGCAGCTTGGTGCACAAAATGCTCCATGCAATATTATTAACATTTTGGATGGCTCTGCTTCATTTTAATGCTGACAAATGACTATTGGGCATATTTTATACTAGCTCCAGGTTAGTAGTTTCAATTACAGCTAAAGGTTTTGAAAAGGAATTCCTCTCCAATTCTATCTTTACTGGCTATTCATTTTTAAGCATATTGTAGTTCATCTGATGCAAGGGAATGAAATATATTTTTTAATACATTATGCATTGCATTTTTGAAATAATATCTCAAATTCAGCTTTTTTACTAAAGTAAAGCCATATTTGAATTTCAGAGTAAAAGTTAATATAGATTCAATACAGATTATATTGTCATCTTTTATCAGATTTTGTTTTGTGGGTTCTGTTCAGTTCTAAATCATATATATAATTTATACAAGACAGGGTCGGTGAAATAACCACGGTGCACCATAGTTATTTCTTTACTAAAAGAGAAGAAAAATAAAAACCTGTGTTGCCTTTAGTGTTCCAAAGAAAACCAGATAGAGAGGGAGAGAGGGAGAGAGAGAGAGAGAGAGAGAGAGAGAGAGAGAGAGAGAGAGAGAGAGAGAGAGAGCCTGAGAAGGTAGGGCCCTTTGCCCAATAATGACACTACTGATAAGTGACGTGTCACTTGTGAGCAGAATGGCGCTGATCATATGGGACAAATGGGTTGTGGGGGAGTGATTCTCATATTTGGATGATTAGAGCTATTTGTCCCATATCTGATCCTCCTTTGATAAGCCAGGGAGCAGTTTAGTCGTACTACTTTTGGATCACCACCTTTGTGTCAAGATCAGTTTTGTTGGCACCCACCTTGGCTAATGTGCCCCTGTTCTGGCTCCCTTCCCTCCCTCGGCTCCCACTCTGTTTCTGCTTGACACATTCCACTGGTGAAAGATTCCCTGCCCTCAAAAAGTTCTGGTTGCTATGCAACAGATCTGCCTGCCACTGAGAATAATGCTTTCACAGATACAAACATACGCTTACGCATGCACACACACATACACACACAAATTCATACAAAAACACGCACACCTACACACACCTGCGCACGCGCAGGCTCACACACACACAAATACAACCACATAAAGGCAAACACGTACACACACACCAATTCGAGTAACTCTTAGCCTACATCCTGTTCTTCCTAGAAAAATTTAGCTTATTAAGCTAGCATTAACTGACTAAACATTTAATCTGCACTGTTTTTGATGGAATAAGCCGCCCGTATTACAGCCTTTTCATTCTCTCACTTTATACTTAACTCATTTTACGTAACATGCCACCAGAACCCAATTCATGTTTTTTTTACCTGGCTAAAGCATGCTGCACTTCTCAGCATAGCAGCCAGTAGCGCTCAAAGAATTGGCTCTTATGAAAACCCCTCATGCCAAGTCACTTAGTAGGTTTGTTGTTGTCCTAGCAGCACTTAACACCTGATCGGACACAAAATAGACATCTGAATGAGCTGGCCTCACTCCTCCTTAATCACCTGCTACTGCGTCATAACCTGTAACTATTTCCTCAAACGGCAGACATACTCAAAACCTACTGGGACCTGACTTGAGCCTTTCTTTGTGGAGTCTGCTTGTCTGCCTAATATTTATGTCGGTCTCATCCAGGTCAGATGCTAGCGTACTGGGGGCTTCTAAAAGACAGCATTCAATGCCAAGTCTACAATGGCTCAATAGAATAGAATCCCATTGTATTTCCTGTGAGGGAACTACAGCTGTAGTGGCAAACAAATGATTTGCAATTATTTTGCTTAATGCTTTCATCTGAGAATAACAAACACATTTACAACTAATCTTGTGTTTGTAACTCGACCGGGAAACACACACACACATACACACACACACATGCACACACCCACCTCACAAAGCAGATTAAGGTTGATGCATTTTCCTATCAAAATGTTTGAACGGCAGGACTCACACCTTCGAAACTGAGTGCTACCAAGGCTTAAACCACGGTGCTCTCAGTAATGGATTAATTTGAGTTGACATGAAGTGAAGGCTCACAGAAGGCATCAAAATTTGCCAATGAAGGCCTCTTGGAGCGGCTGAACCGACGGCAGTGAGGTGTTTGTCGAGGTGTAAAATATCCTACCCAGAGCCCACACATGCTGCTGCTTTCATCAGCAAATGTCAGCAAGTCTAACAATAACAGTGTGAACCTCACTTTGAATCCTTTTCATTGGATTTAAACCCTTGGTGCAAGGCAATGAAGCAGATGAAGTGACCATGAAGCGTGTGATGAAGAGGGATGAAGAGGGAAATGATGGAAGAGGTTGGCTTGGTGGTAATGTGGAGACTCCCGAGAAGGGAGGTGCTAGGCTGCATATTAACCAAGGCTGCTGCCTGGCGGAGCTGTGGAGCAGAACCTACACTGGCTGTTGCTTCCCCCCCCCCCCCCCCACACACACACACACACACACACACACACACACACACACATACGCACACACAGGCAGGTAGGCAGACACAAATGCACACACATACATACTTAAGTACATACATAATACCCATGCATGCATACATACATACATTCATACAGACATACATACATACTTTAATACATACATACATACATACATACAAACAAACACACGTAAAAAAATAATAAATAACAGTTTATGGCACAAACAGATAAATGTGAGGACATACACATACACACACACAGACACACCCACAAGCAAAAAAAGTTGTTCGCTCGCAGTCTCACTACTGCAGTCTTTAGTCACGGTCACCTCAAGGGCCTCCTCCCGCATGGCACAGTTCTGCTCAGGAGGAGAGGAGAGAAGAGGACAGGAGAGGAGAGGAGAGGAGGCAAAGAGAGAGAAGAGGAGAGGAGGGAAGAGGAGAGGAGAGGAGAGGAGGTAAAGAGAGAGGAGAGGAGAGAAGAGAGGAGAGAAGAGGAGAGGAGAGGCGGGGAGAGGAGAGGAGAGGCGGGGAGAGGAGAGAAGGAGAGAAGAGAGAAGATAAGAGGAGAGGAGAAGAGACAACGAGAGAGAAGAGAAGAGGAGAGGAGAGAGGATGAGAGGAGAGGAAATCAGAGGAGAGGAGAGAAGAAGAGAGTAAAGGATAGGAGAGGAGAAAGCAAAGATCTTTGTATATGTTAGGAAAGGGATTTTGTGTGTGTGTGTGAGAGAGAGAGAGAGAGAGAGAGAGAGAGAGAGAGAGAGAGAGAGAGAGAGATAGAGAGTAATAAAGTAATGACACATGAAACAGGAAACATGAGTTTATCAAAAGTTTAAAAGACAAAGATGAGAACTTAGGATAGTGGAAATTAAGAAAAGGATGAAAGAGTGCTCGGAGAGAGAGAGAGAGAGAGAGAGAGAGAGAGAGAGAGAAAGAGAGAGAGAGAGAGAGAGAAAGAGAGAGAGAGAGCGCAAGCTGTGAGAGAGATTGTGTGTGTTAGGAGGATAGTGAGCTAGGAGGAGAGAGAGAGAGAGAGGTGAAAAAAGGCAGAAGAGGAGGGCATGCAAGTGTGGCTGGCTAATGGAGATGAGATGTTAATGTGTCTGCTTAGTGATGCACTGCAGCAAAATGTTTAGAAGAAACAAGAGAGGCTGGAGCAGCAGGAGGACGGAGAGAAAATATGGATGGTGGAGTGGTGAGGAAATGATGATGATGATGAGGATGATGATGAGGATGATGATGATGATGAGGCATCGTTTTGAGATGAAGACATGTAAATGTGTGCGTGGACACAGGAATACAATGTAGCAGTATGACAGTGATGAACACATCATGAGAACCAATTGCATGAGCATGGCAATGCCAGGTCTGTTTGAATATCTCTCTAAATGCCAACCACAGTAATAGTAGTAGTAGTAATAATAGCTGGAAAGACCAGTTGCTGTGTGGTTCACACTGTGCTACGGAGGACCTAAATGTTCAAGAATTCTACTTCCTACTGTAATAAGGACCCTATAAGCACGTGAGGCTTCGAAGTCACGTTGAATTTTTTACAACTTACCATAAATTATAATTATTAGCATTATATTTGATTAAAATTGAATGTCGTTTTTTAGAAGACAGAGACATCCAACAAGTATATGTCCATGTTTTTACAGTACCCCAGAATGGAGAAACCGCAATAGAGAGGACACTTTGTGACTCTATTTTAGTACCGCCATTGTGTAGGAGTGTTATAATAAACTATATTGTATATGAAATGTGTATACTTTGTGTCCAAGAAATGTAACCCTCTCTCGAGCAACAACATCAAAATCAACGGCTGGCTAAAGGAGATCAACACATCTACACACTAGTTGGTGTGTTGTATATATATATATAGGTGTCCAAGGAGCCTAACCCTCCTTGGAACGCAGCCATCAACATCAACCACTGGCCAGACAAAGCTCCACACATCCACACACAACGTGGTGTAACAAGTGTCTGAGGGGCCTATCCCTCGCTGGCAAGAGGACAGTTTGATCAATCAAAAATGGTTATCACTCTTTCGGAGAGGGTTGGTGTTAAAAATGAAACTGTGCACTCCATCTGCAGATTGTCATGTTATCAAAAGCCACCAATATTCATGTATCACAGTGTAAGCAAACATCTGCTTGTAGGGCAGATGCTATCAAGATCAATACATACAGATAGTGATAATTATAGCTCTATGAATGTAGCCTACCACTACGGATCGAGAAAGAGGATTTTGTTTTGAAAAACCTGAATAGGCTGTTACCTCTTCTATGTCCTACATCATGTACAGTGACCAAGGGGACTATGACAGAGGGAGCTGATTGTTATTGGTTAAACTGATTTATACGAAGGCCTTCAAAAATCGACCTTGGTACAGTTTGAATTAATGTTGCTTTTTTGTAAACCAAAAATACCTACTGGCACCATACACAATACAGGCAATAATAGTAGTGGTTGGTAAGGGAGGGGTGAGGGTAGGGTATTAAATTGCTAAATACATTAAATACACACTGGACCTGCCTGTGAAATAACATTTTACATGCTCTTAAGTGATTCAATATATTTGCTAATATTTGCTAACATGGTTGGATGTGCAGCAACATATATGTGAGTTTAATAGTAGCCCAGGTTACAGCCTTTAAAACAATCTCTTCAGGTCTAAATCAACAGAAAGTTATTAACAGTATTTTGCATTCGAGAGCAGCACAGCAAAGTATTAACTAAAAATGGATGAAAACGCAGTTCTAAACGTAAAGCTGCTGTAAAGTGTCACTTATAATATTAAAGACTTATTTCAAATCACCAGAGATCAAAATCATAAACTCACCAATTTTTCTGTGACCAGTAGCAAAGGAAAAAAAATAAAAGGTGTTCTTTGAAAAGAAAAGCTATCACTTTCACCTTACTCTATCTTTTCTCAGTGCACAACATTGTGTGCTGCACCTTCTGATGCAACACTATTCCACAAAACAACACCCACTCGAAAGCTTTATAAGGGTCAACTCAACCCGACAGCAAAGACATGGACAGAACCGTTGACAGACAAATGCACAAAGGCTATGTGCAACCACCATGAAGCCAGAATATCTTAACCAACCTCAACAGGTAACTTCAACATACATTTCTCCACCTGACACGTGTGCCAGAGTGTGACAAACTGAATCCCGCCAATATTGGCCTCATGGTCAAATGCATTCAAGGCGTCCTACAGCCGTACAGTGCAGCGGGTTGGGTTCGGTTGCGTGTCAAACAAGTGATCACTACTTTAGTTAGAAATTTGACCACAACATTATCGATGAGCAGGCAGTCATTCACACAAGTCAGAGTCAGTCGTCAGACGTCTCATCGTGCCTCTAGGCTAAAAGGCTACCAGAACACAGCTCTGAGGCATTGGTGGTTCAATGCATTGGCCTCCCTCCATACTGAACAACCCTCTTTGCAGATCAAGTGTGGACCTATATGGCTTGTATTTACTTATGAACCCATTCCGATATCCTATGAGTTGGACGATTTTCACCCATTATGTTCCGCACTGATTGGATTTAATTACACATCCTTACTGCAGAGGGTCAGCCAGGAGACCATCCCGATCACGTGACCTCTCATTATGTTTGCTTAATGGATGAGTCTAGACCTCTAGCCGTCTACATGAATTCCAGAAAATGCAATGTAATCAAGGCCAAGCAGGGGCCACGTCAAAGTTGGCAAAACAGCAATGGCGTCTCCTAAAGCAGCGTGTGTTGACGTTAACATTAGAAGAGCCAACACAGCCATATTGCAGTTATTACAGATGAAGACTCAATAACAACTATTGAAAAAGTTGTTATTGAGATGGCATTGCGGGAAGTTAAAGTGAATAAAACTTGAATGCATTCATTCATCCGCGAACTTGATTTCTGCTTGAGTCACGTCAGCTCGACTTTCACCGGCAACGTTTGAGAAGACAACTCCCACGTTCCCTCGTTACATTATGACTTTATGAAACGCCATCTTTGTTGTTGTTTTGATTGAGAGACCCCTAGCGGCAGAAATGAAACATACGAATACCTTGCAGGGGCGGTACGTTCTTTCTCAGTGATCCTGGCAGGTAATTATAAATATGAAAAAATCTTGCTTGAGAGGAGAGCAATGGTGTTAGAAAAAGAGACATTTTGGTTGCAGGAAGAAGTAAATTAAAGGACAAAAAGATGAATTGCGGTCTTGAAAGCACTCGCGGAAAGGTCTGGAATAAAACCACCAAAATCGCAGAGCCAGAGGAAATGGAGCCAGAAAGAGTGTATGGTAAAATTGGGAGAGGGTATGGAGGGAGTGGGGGGGGGAATCAAGGGAGAGGGGAGGGAGAATGAAATGCGAAGGAAAAAGGAGCGAGGGGCTATGGTGGACTATTTCTGGTCCGGTTTTATACATCAAAGCCACAGAGCCTTCTGGACGTAAACAACTCAATCATAAAACCTTAGTTATGAGAAATTGTGGGGTTGCTCATTAAGTTGTTAAACTGGTAGAAACGTTGCCACTTGTAAATACAAAGGAAATGAAAAAAAGGTAAAAATGTAATATTCTTCTATACTCTTTGTTTGTGTGCAACGTGTAATAAATACTGCATAAGGAAACGGAGGAGGCTTCAATTGCCAAATCCGGAACAGAAGGTATATATCTGACACAAATGATATGGTACACACATGCACACGCACAGACAGTAAGTCTGGCCATACACAGTTAATAACCAACCGTTTAAGCTGTAGTTCTAGATATTTAAGACCAACTGCATATAAATCGTACCTTCGGGTTGTGACCAATCACCAGGGACATGTGGGACAAGGCAAAATCCCTGAAAATATAAAGAAAAACGGTGAGTAACCATTTAACTCTAATCAGCTAAAACAAGTTTATCGTTGCCTGTTAAGACAATCGAATCAATGAAAACAATAGACAATAGAAGCTTAACACAGAAAAACACAATTTCTGATTTATGCAAAAAAGCAGGCAGACGAATGATCTCATTCTTCAGTTATCCATACTTTGACCAAATAAATCCTGAGCAAGTGTCAATTGGTTAACAACAAGGCTTTTACTGATGAGGAATAAAACACGGTATTGAGGGTAATGGGGAGGAAGAATCTCCCTCTACTCACACCAAAGATACACAAATGACATGTCCTTTTTGCTCTCTTTGACACATCTTTGGCGATAAGCGGCCATTTTTCTAAGAGATACAAACAGTGTCGCCACGAAAGCCAGATCTTAACATTCATAAAACAGAAACTACAAGGGCTTTCATCAGTGGGCCATAGGCTCACTGATGATGTTGTTTAAAAAAAATGTTTGTTTATACAATGAAGAAGGGTCCAATAATTTCATTTCCATGAGGCTGGTCTCAGCACACAGTTCACAGGAAATGAACATGGCATTTCATATTAATCACAGCTAAAGCAAAGTTCAAGCTGCATGTCAAGTGTCCTTCTAATGTTGATTAAGGTAAATGGTGTTCTTTTGCCTTTATAACTAATAATACCACAAATAATACACAAATACAATCAGGGTAGGAACCCATAGGTCTGACCCTGTTGAAGATTTAATTCGTTTTTGGGGTGTTCTTGTATGTCATGTTTTGCATTTTAACCAAAATTAAATATTTCCATCATTGTATACATTGAGATCAATAGCTATAGATTTTGCGAGTTGACTTATTACTGGATAACAGAATTCAAGAAGCAATAAATAATAAAGAAATATCTATTTATCGAGATGCAACATTTACACCCTTGTAAACATGGTTCATCATAAGTGCAATTATATCTTAAACCATATTTCCTAGAAATGTAAACATAAGCTTTCCTTTCATTCTTTAACCTCCTAATCTGTTGCTCAACCAATCACAACATTCCACCACAGGCTACTTTCTCTACTAGGCTCCCTACCTCCTCTCTCCATTTCTCTCTCTCTCTCTTCATTTCTCTCTCGCGCTCTCTCACTCTCTCGCTCTCTCTCTCTCTCACAACTGTAATCTCGAAAAGCAGCTAATTAACTAGTGCCCCAGCTGAACTGAGTAACCCCGCCAGCAGCCTCTTATTTTAGGAAGAGCTTATTGGCTAGGCATAAGCACAGCACGCTTATTTGGTCCAAAAATGAACCTGCCCGACCAGCAAAGAAAAAAATCATTATAATAATAAAGCAGGCTGTAACATTAACCGTAAAACACCAATGTATGGGGGGGGCATTAAGGTACCATTGTAGTGCCACAGTGCTGCTCTCTTTCTCTCTCTGTGTACTGAGTGTGTGGGTTCATTGATACTATCTCTCTCCTGGTGCTTTAATGGTCGCTGTGCAATCGTCTCAGGAGCCAGTATTAGCATGGCCAAGTTATTTCCTCTCAGGGGCTATTTCCACTGGCCCAACAGCATTTTTCCGTTCGCTCTCCTTCAAACTTGAGGAAGAGAGAGGGGTGCTTGCTGCTTTTTATTTATTTTCCCCCTTACTGCTATGTCCTAACTGTTTCTTGGGGGATTCAAAAATAATTTCAGGCATATTAAGCAGTATTAGGTGGTTGCTCTTTTGAAAGAGAAATACATTTTGTTTCCTAAAAAATAATTTCCTCAACATGACACAGTTAGTAGCTACAGTAAACAAGCTAGCAAGACCTTGGCAACTGGGTGCCTTGGCATGCTTGGTTTTATCTTCAACCGACTTCAGGTAATTGATGACATATTTGCACTACACTCTGTTGGCCAATATTTCTTCCAGCAAATGTTAAGGGTTTTTCCTTAATGAAATAATTCTACCATAGAACTATCCAAACAACAGAAACGCTAGGAGTTATCAGACATAGAGTCCAATGTATGGCAATTCTAATCAATGTTTCCAGACAGCTCAATTTCCAGTAAAACGCACGCGCACACGCACACACACACACACACACACACACACACACACAGAGTAAGTGGCGTTAAGGATTGGGGGGGGGATTTATTCTGTTATCCATCAGGTATCCTTTCCTTGCAGTGAAGGATGAGGGAATTACTTGCAGAAGGTAATATAACACAACCACACACACACACACACACGCGCACACACACACACACACACACACACACACACACACACACACAACTCATATACACTCCCCTGCAGGTAATTGGTGTCATGAAAACAAGCCTGTCAATGTAACAAAAGGGAGTTGTCTCCCCCCTCACACACCCCCACTCTCTCTGTTCCCTTCATCTCTCTCCAACTTGCTGTAATCCATACACTGCTTTTTTTTTTTCCCATCATTTGTTTTAAGAAACTTATTTTACACAAGATTTGCAATCCAGGTTGAAAGATTATGACCTGTATGCTTGAAGTGAATTTAACACAATGCAATATTAGTGCCAACATTTTGTTAGATAACAGTGTTACACCAAAACAGAAACTTTCTTTCTTGGGCCTTGAATGCAATGTGACTCTGTGTGCACATGGCTTGTTAATGTGCATGTGGGTGTGTAATGCATGTGAAATGAGTTGTGTGTGTGTGTGTTCATGTAGCCTGTGTGACACAGCAGTGGTTTCTGTCTCAGGAGAATCACTGAATTCCCTTCATGTTGTTCTAGGGTCTTGCAGAGCTCTTGTTTCCCCCAGATGTTCCCACCATCTTGTCTCCTTGCCTTCACCCTGGATTTCCATTTACAGTGGCTGAGAAACCCATTTTTAAACTTTCCATGCCCTCCTGTCTGATCCCTTCAATGAAACCTGCCACCGAAATCCCCCCCCCCCGCGCTCCACACACACACACACATACACACACACATGCTTTACTGTGCCTGAGCCACAAAGGAACATTCCCTTCGCTTAATTGAGACATAACCACAATGCTGGGTTTTGTAAGCCCATTAGGATTATTATTACCCATTAATACCCATTGTCAACATAAAATAGCAGAGAATAAGAGAAGAAAAATAAACAAGCTAGATACCGACCCACATGCATCCTTTGTTGAGGATGTTACATTCACATTAAATAAAACAACACAATACAAATACCTCTTTTAGGATTTACTTAGTGTGGCACTGGTCCACTAACTAGCAAAGCTCCTAAAACAACTGCGAACAAAGCCAAAACAACACAAAGTTAATGTCACACAGCCAAAACTAATTCAACACAAAGCTAATGCCACACAGCCAGAACTCATTCAACGCACAACGAATGCCACACAGCCAAAACTAGTTCAACACACAACTAATGCCACACAATCAAAACTACTTCAACAAACAACTAATGCCACACAATCAAACTACTTCAATACCCAACTAATGCCACACAGTCAAACTAATTCAACACACAACTAATGCCGCACAGTCAAACTAATTCCACACACAACTAATGCTACACAGTCAAAAGTACTTCCACCCACAACTAATGCTACACAATCAAAACTACTTCCACCCACAACTAATGCCACACAGTCAAAACTACTTAAACACACAACTAATGCCACACAATCAAACTAATTCAACACACAACAAATGCCACACAGTCAAAACCACTTCAACACACAACGAATGCCACACAGCCCAAACTAATTGAACACAAGGCAAACGATAAATACCTTTTCACTATTCCACAAGGTCTCCCACCTGGAAGTTCAACTTGTTGGTGCTGAGGAGAGTGGAGGTAGTGGCCGGCCAGTCCTAGCACTAACTGTAGGCAAAGGAGCTCATAGTGGTGCCGGAAAGCAAGAGGCTGGAGCAAGTGACATTCCCACGCCGCTGGGACAGTCGTTAGCCACGCGAAAGCTCATTGTGAGGACCTGCAGAGCAGCACGACAACAGCAACACAGAGAAGGAGAGTTTACAGCACAGGGAGCCAGACACAGGGGCCCTGTCCACTGAACTACTGAGGGGGGGAGGGAGGGAGGGAGGGAGGGAGGGAGGGAGGGAGGGGGGGAGGGAGGATGGTGGTGGGAGTGGATGAGGAAATAAGTGGATGGGCAAATTCGTAGCACAATCCATCGTTGAAACTGAGCTGAACATTTAACTCTGTGGTGTTGTCACCCCTAAGCAGCACTGCACTTGCCTCCTTGATTTGATGGAAGTCATTACCTCTAAAGTAACCTCATTGCATCAGAAGACTGCAATTTGGGAATAAAACAAGGGTTGGCCATGAGGTACTCAACAGTTAGGAGGTCTTTGTTGTTTAGAAGCGGTGTGCTGCTATGCAGATGGGAGGTTCCTTGAGGTTCAAAATCCAGTTGATTAGTTCAATCAGATGAGACACTGAGAGCGAGAGATTAAATGCTGAGCTGGGGACGTTAAACACAGCTGCTTAAATTACTTGTTTTACAGTCATCAATGCTCAGACTATGTCTCGTTGTATTCATGTAAAGCACAATGCACCGATCAAGGTAAAGTTTATATAGAAGGGTTCCTGTAGAAACATACTACATTGTTGCATTTGATGACCATGTCCATTGGATGATTGTTTCGCTTCTTAACCATAGCTAGAATATAACGAAGAAATATAATCCAATGGTTGAGATGTGACTCTTAAAAGCACATAATTTGATAATCAAACTTTAAGTTAAATTGTTTATCTCGGATCCTTTTAAATTATTTGTAGCTATTGATATCATAGTAATTGTATTTTAATTATAAACAAATACAACTACACCTGATCCACTGACCAACCTTTTTGCCAGGGAAAGGTTCACACAAACATACACACACAGAGACATTCACACACACAGCCGAACAATGGCTTGCTACAGTATCCATCAATTGTGCTATTATCCGGACCCGCTATGACACTGCCCTATAGCCGTGCTTTAAGTCAGTCCAAATCAGTTTTATGTTATAAAAGTCCCATACGATTCTTTAGAGAAACAAGGAGAAGGAGGAACACCTTATGAGGGTTAGATGTCAAATAAAATAGTAATATTGCTATAATATGTAGCATAAATGTAAATGCCACATCACAGTGATCCCCAACACGTGACCCTGCGATGTATACATTGTGACGTACAAGCCTAATAGAATAATATTGTCTCGAAGTAGTATTTTTTCAAAAACATTATTTTGTGTCAGTCCTTACACAGCCGTGTTCTTTGGGCTGAAGGATCAGGTAGTAGGGATTGTTTCCATGTTAACAAACAGCAGTAGAATAGCCAGAGAGTCTTAATGGGTTATGCATGTGTCATAGCAGGTACCAGCATCAGACACAGGAACGCACGCACAGACACACACACTCACACACACAGACACTCACACACAAACACACACAAACACACACAGGGTGCTCCAACATGTGAAGCAGAGTAAAGTGGAGGTCTTCCCATGCCCTCTGCCCTTTCTGGTGGACTTGGACATCTCCCAAAGGTCCTTCCACAAATAGGCAGGACACACAAGCACACTCACGCACACACATACACACTACTACAATACTTTGATGCCACCATAAGTTGTTTCACAAACATACACACACAAACACACACACACACACACAAACACACACACACACAGACAAACAGACACACAGACATTGTGAGGCAGCTCATAGAACAGAAGCTGTTTTTAGTTAGTCCAGGCAAATGTGTTTCAGTTACTTGCTGTAAATTGCTGGGCAGGCTTGCATACCTTACCTTAGGATCAATGTCTGATTGACACTACCTGGTTAGCCAAAACTGCCAAAAAGTAACCTAAGGAGAGCATTTGACTCTTTATTTACACTGTATCCTAAGTCTTTTAAACTTTGTGCAATTATATGGAAATTTGGATCAATCCATTTTTCAGTTTAATAAGTTAATATAGGATTTGGTTTGTCTGAAAGAGACACACCTCACTGGATATGAGTAGAAATGAACCGTGGTACACCAGCAGTGCTGCTGGTGCTGCTGGTGTACCAGAGATCCAACCCAGTCTCACGGAAATACGTGACACTGTCACGTCATTTAATCTATTCATTCGTGATCTGGAACACGTAATTTCAATTCTTTCGTGCCAAAAAGCACAAATTTCAAACTCATGTATTTCAATTGGAAGTATTTATCGTGTCACTAAGCAGGACTTTCAAACTAATGTTCTGTCCGGGAGCGTTCTCCCTAATGTCCCTTAAGGAGCTCCGTAGGCCTACAGATAATTTATTGTTTGTTTCTCATTTGTTTCCAGATTTTTCAACACAAACACAGAAAATTGTCTGTGATAACTAACAATATGACAGCTTTTGGCCACCCATTTCTACTTTCACCTTTGATTCTGAGAAATTGTGACAATTCACAGAAATATTTAATGCAGGTGCGCTGCTCTGTAGGCAAACCGCGACGGAAAAAAGGTAGCTGCTTCATCTCTTCTTTTTAGAATGAGTTTGAAATTTGTGCTTTTTGGCACGAAAAAATTAAAATTACGTGTCCCAGATCACAAATGAATAGATGAAATGACGTGACAGTGTCACGTATTTCCGTGAGACTGGGTTGAACTATCTTGAAATATGGTGTTGTTTATCTCTTGTACTGTTAATATACTGCTGGTATCAATTTTGATATTTGGCAGCAGCCAATGTAGTTGGGCAGAAGTGAATGAGGACCTTGTATTACGAATCAAGGCCCAATAAGCTATGAGTCAACAATCCATACATCATAGAGAAAAAAAAGAGAAACGGTATTGGAGAAATTCACTGCACTTCTGTAAATATCCTCTGTGGTGATGCGTGACTATTACATACAGCATTAGTACTTATAAAAAATGAATTAGTACGAATATGAATTAATAATAACAGCATATCATTCTTCCAAGTCCTTTGGATTGCTATATCATTCACAACGTATAATATAGAAGCTGATTCTACTAAGTAAGTGGTCTGACATTGAAGACTCAGTTGCTGTAGTTAAAAGCTGCAAGGGCAACTGCTCTGAGGTACTAGAGAGTGGGACGCAGGACAACAACCTTCAACACTGCCTCTCTTTCACACCATCACAAATGTGCTGGTTGCTCTCTTGTATATCACTTCGAGCATTGCGCTACCTCAACCGATGCAGAGCAATGGTATCTTAGCCTCCACGACAGACGTAGACATTAAGGCACCGGTACACCGTTCAAAACAATCAGCTTTACAGTGGGAAGCAGCATGTCGGTGACCTTTAATATGTCAGTTTGGTGACCTGCAGTATGACGCTGAGGAAAAACCATGCTATACGTTTGTCTTTTGTTTCAGTATAGAGTACTCTCATACTACATTGTGGAGGCACTGTGATGAAAGCATTACTTCTTTAGATGTCCAATCTTTGGTTGGCTGCTTATCACACAGTAAAGAGCCATCCATAACATTCTATTAATAATGGCTGCATATTATGTAACTTTGCCGAGATTAATTAAATCCATCTTATTAACATGACTGGCAGCACGCATTACATAAAAAACAACCTTGGCGTCAACCCTTGTTTAGGATTTCAAATACATAGTATAATGTTGAAACAACACAGCCGACACAATGTCTTACAAGCCAAGTCGTCATGCCTTGTGTGTTTGTGTGTAGCAGCCCTGAACAACGGCCAGTCTAGCTCTCTACGATCTGCAATGTGAGCCACTAAGAGCCAACCTCATCAATCTTGGTCCATTTGCAGACAGAATGATGTATCGAATCCTTCCAACAGACATACAGATAAATAGATCATACAGACACATAAGTCTTAACAAGGAGTAAAACTAACTATTATTTCATCTAGTATAATATTTTGTAATCTATGTCTCAACACTGGGCCCTGCATCTTTTAATGTTCAGAAGTAATTCCAGGTAGTATACTTCACTGACACCCTGTTTATACTGCAGAGACTAACATGTTTTCAACCAACAGGCAATGCCGTCATTGAAGGAGTAATACTTATTCGTGGAAAACATGATTAAACGCCCCCTCAAGTAATGTTGTAATGCAACCTCAATCACCACCTAATCAGTCGAGTGGTAGTTATTACTCACTAGGCATTGTGCGCAAGCCCTATTCAACTCTAGAGAGACAGTCTATGATAGCCAGGTTGCTCTGATTCTTACAGTCCCATACCACAACATGCCAGAAATAACTCTCAGGTGGGCTTCTTAAGCCTAATCCCCTCAATCAAGCTGTGCCAAAAACAAACTAAAGAAAACTAAATCCATAGATATAGTCTATAAATAACGCATTGACTAGATACATATGGATGCAGCGGGACCATGTCCTTTCTAAATAATAAGCTTGGAGCTGAATGCCATGCCCAGCCTACTGTAAGCCCCTTCTCTAATGTGTGGTGTGGCCCAGGGTTAAAATGCAGATGTGTTGGGGGGACCTGCACTATGGACCAGCCTGCTGGCCTGAACCAGAAAGCTGCCCATATTACATACTAGGATGAGTAGAAGTTGGAGGGGTACAACAGTAAGTGCAGGTTTATGCTATATGCCGCAACATTGCAGCATGGTGAACCATGTAGGCAGGTCTTCTTTAAAGGCTTTGGGAGACTATCTAGGGATGGAGAGACGATGGATGATATGTTTTTGTGGGAGATTTCCATTTGGAAAAAATATATATATTTCTAAAGATAACACATTCCACACACAATATTTCACATAATCAGAAAACCTGGCAAAGTGTGGACAACATCAACTCATAACGATTTGGAAAATAGACGGAAAAAAGGTGACGGTGTAAATCACCAATCTTGAAATATAAAGCTAAAAGCATATAAAAGTAAAGGTGTGATAGGACTAAACTGGGAATGGGACTAGAGGGATTTCTCACTCATCTGTCAATCTATGCTGTTTGTTTGACAGCTGCAGCATTTCTGGTCGCTGTGAGCAGTTGTTAAAGTGGAATTAGTCTGACAGTCTCAACTGGTATGCTAATTAAGAGGCATGCTTCAAAGCGGTAATTAGCAGCCACATTTGGCTGATTAACAATTGATTAAGAATTATATTTGACAATGCTGGCTTCATAGTATCTGATTTAAAACAAATGGTTTATTGATTAGATGGAGTTTTCATTGCTGATAAGAATTTTTTCCTGACTATTAACCTATGATTATTTGAATTTCTCATTCCATATTACCTCATTATTTGACAGCTCTACTGATTGTCAGAGTAATAGACATTGCAAATAATCTTTGCTTTCTACAGTATTGTTATCTATATATATGACTTTGTAGTCTGTTTGACAGCAAACAAACACTCATTAGAAAACCAAAATGAATGGCCTACTTAAGGATTTTGCATGGGGTCGGCATGCTTAATAGAATTGTCCAAACGAGGCTATCAAGCCAAAACACATGGTGTAAAAACTAACCAAGACTCGAGAGAATACTATAATTGCCTTGTCAACTAGGAACAATGTAAACACAAGAGACGCGCAAACGGTTATATGTAAATTATGGTAATGAGGGGTAAGAGTACAAATGACACAGCAAAGGCGGCCGACGGGCCTAATCAACAACGAAACAATTTTAAAAAGCGTTTCAGTTCACTAGAGATAACAGATTATAATATTGCTAACAGGATAATAACAGACAACGATGCAGAAGACAGCCTAACGACAAATGAGGACTAATTAGCTGTGTCCTGTTCAAGTGCATACCTGCTGGGGCCAACTGATGCCTGGGAAACCAGCGCGATAGTAAAGTCTACTTTATTTCCGCGCATGCTCACAGGTGAAACCCAATCATCCGCGAGCCGTTTACCGTTAGAAAACTAAAGGGCCGTTCACGACCACTTGGAACTAGCATACAGCAACATTCAAGAAATACTATCCTGTATGTTGGTGTACATAGTTGCTTTGTACCTGTAGATGGATTATGTCGGGAGCTCGGTAAATGCACTTGTTGGCTACACCAGCAAACCTGTTAAAACACAATCGAATTTGATACTGAAAATGTCCTTTGGGGTTATTTTGGATGATTTTAAATTGTGAAACATCCGAATACATGCAGTTGGTTGCTCTCATGGCGTGCTACTAGGTTTGGGTTTTCTCCACTTATATTCTCCCCGTGAGAATTTATAAAATGGGCTGTCAGCAAATAGGATGGATGTTGATTTACTAGAGATGTTTCCATTACGTAGCCTAGTAATACAACCCCGGGAGGGATTTCATTTACGCGTGCCAAGTTAGGCTACATTCAGGCCACTTGTTATTTGGAAAATGTTTTGAATTTAAACACGCATTCATAACAGTGCCAAACATGCGTTTGCTTTTTCGTAGAACTTGGCGTCTAGTTTTACGAATGTTGGAGCTAAATTGACAAATTTGAATCGTTTCACACAAAAATGTCATACATGCGACTACACACACACACACACACACACACACTACTGTGAAATGTAAAAAATGGACAGCAAGGATTTTGTAGTTTTTTTTTTATTGTTACGTTCATTTAATTTGACCCCAAAAATAGGACATTTAGGACTTGCTGCTCCAATTGTACTCTATTCCTACTCCCACTGTCCAAAAGATAAAAGTAGATCAAACCCCAATTCACCAAAAAATGGCTGCACCTTGATCTGTGAAGTGTATTTTAATTGCCAGGGCAAGCTGTTGAATTTGTAGCACAGAAGGACAGGTTCTCCTAAAAACATCCCAGAAAAGTATCTCTAAACCATTCATCATTAAAGCGTTGATCCACGGTCATGCTGAAGGAAAAGCATCCAGCGGTGTGACGGGTGGCTTTAACACTAGATCAAAGAGGCCACCACCCTTCCAGCTCTAACATGGATTCCCATTTACATTTTCTTACTTAATACATAAAAATGGAATTTTTGATATAATTTGTTAGTAAGCCAAGCACATCTTTAGTAATAACCTGAGAAAACCGTCTGTGGTTCTATGTAGTTATACCAAAACCCTCCATTTGTTCTTTAAAGTAATGTTTAATCTAAAATATCCATGGATGGATGTCCCTTAAAGAAGAATTGTACTCTTAACTTACTTCCAACCAGTAAAGTGCTACAGGGATTATGGCGTAAGATATCTCAAGGTACTGTAATGACAGCTACTCTATTGATAAATATTTGCCATTGTGACAGCGACACAAGTTGTTATGTACTTCCACAGTGGCATCTTAACGTGTGAGCAGTTGAGAAAGGTTTTTCATGGACTCAGTTCAACCAGTGCCTGTTCGGTTGTGGATACCGGTTACCTAGGGGGATTGCCAATGGATACAATGGATCAAGCCAAGAAGGCAGCTGGGAACGCTTTGGTGCTGTGGGCCTATGCCTCGGCGGTGGTGGGAAGAACTCTCACAAACAAGGTCTTGGTGTTCAGAGAGTTAACAGAAGCGTCGGCCGGCAGTTCTATTGGAAAGAAACAATACAGATCGTCACAAATTACACATCAAATATTGGACCTATTTACCACCCTTTCACATTCTTTGTAGACACTGAACTCTAACATGAGTGTCTTGTGAACATCGTGCGTGCACTAACTGGTTTAATATGCAGTGCAATCCACAAACTTCACATCATTGTTGTCACCATCTCTTGAAAATGTAACCGGCATGTTCTAACCCTGTACGTCATTTCCGAGGGGAAGAGAGCGAGCCCGTATCTCAGAGGGAAAGGCGCGCCCTAATAGGAGAACTTGTGGTGTGTGTTCGTGTGTGTTTGTACCCTGACTGAGCTCCTGGTCCAGGTAGAGTCTGAGGCGGCGGCCACGGAGGCCGAACAGCCTGGTGGCCTCCAGGAGCAGCCCGGAGGAGTCCAGTGCGTTGTGTCCCAGAGGGTTAACCAGGAGGAGCGTACCCACCTTCCCAGTCAGGCACTCTGGAAGTCACGGGAGAGAGATAGAGTGAGAGAGGTAGAGAGTGCAAAGAGAGACCAGAGAGAGAGAGCGCGCGAAGAGCGAGGGAGCGAGATATAAAGAAAGAGCAAGGAGAGAGAGAAAAATAAATGAAGAGTGTTAGTGGAATAATGATTGACTTATAACCTTTCTAGATGAAGTTGGAAGGCACAGACTAGGCATAACCTTTTGATATGTATTGTGGGGGGAGGGAGAGAAAATGGAAAGGGAAGAAAAAAAAAGGGGAGAAGAATATGAGAATGGCAAGGCTTAACCGGGGCAGTGGAGAGAGGTGAAGGCCGGGAAGAGAATGAAGGATTGATTGATAGATAGATAGTGTCTTTCACTTCTTACCAGATGGATGGCTATTGCAGAGCTGCAGGTTGACATAGGGGCACAGGATGGTGTCTGCAGCCAGGGCTGGGCTAGGAGCGGAGCCTGATGATGTCACACTCAGGGTGTTACCAAAGAGAGCTTGAATGTCCGATTTGTTGGTCAGCTCTAGAACAAATACACACATTCAGAATCATTGCCAACCTATGAATGCATGCATACACATATTTATATCGTAGCAAGTGTGAGTATTACATGAATGTTGAAATGAGACTCACCATTCTTGCCACTGAAGAAAGAGAGTCGTGTGTTGTTTGTGCCAAAGACGCTGCTGCAAACCCTGGAGAGGTTGTCCATGTCAATCTTGTTGTCGCCCCTGGGGTTCTCCAAGAGCACCACGCCCTCTGGCCACAAGTAATTTACAGACACACAGTTAGGTTTCCTGCCCGATTCAGAATCACGATCACAAAGAGTTTCATTGCAATTCGAGTTCGCACCGAAAATATTTTTTTTCTGGTATGTTGCCACAGTGAGTACAGAATGTGCAAAATACATAAAAAAACCAAATACGACTAAATTAAACACATTCCATTAATTAAATGAAATGTGCAAAAGAAAATAAAAATACATTATGCAAATCAAAGATCCAATAACATTTTCCATTCCACCTTTGCCGGAACCTTCCTATGAACGGAGGCTTATTACACAATATGAGTAACACAATTTTTCCATGGCGTTTGATCAATGATGTCATTTACTAGCTGAAGAAAGTTCCAATTTTTTCAGGACTCAAGGTAACCCTGGCTTTCAATCTGTTGGGTTGCACCTCACAGATGTTGCTAAACTTGTTACATTCAGCCCAAAGGGATAAAAGTGACATCCGTCTGCCAAATGTTTTCAACATGGCAACTAGCAGAGAGCCCAACCTTTGGCCCAAGAACACCCATTCATGAGCCTATAGGAGACTACAGAGGGGGTGGATGTCTCAATACAGTCTATGGCTGTAGGCAGCTTACAAAGCCCTCCGTTCTTAATCATGTGATTTGACAGTGAATTCCTTCCGGGCTTTTCTCACCTTGCTCCTTGTGGTTGACTTTGACCTTGAGGTTGACGTATGCACACGCAGGTCCATTGAGGGGTCCCTGGGGGGCCGAGCCCCTCTTCACTATGGTGAACTCCAGGTCTGAACCCTTCAGCTGCCGCAGAGCAGCAAAAAACGAGACGAGGGGAGATGCAGATATGCAATGTATTAAAATGTGTGTTTTTCCCAAACCACCGGTAGAATGCAAGTCGCTGCAGCAAGTTAGTCGTAGATGAGTGTTGAATCGAAATTAGACACACGGCTTAGTTATTCTGTGAACTTGAAGGGTATGTACAGCATGCCTACAATAAGGTGCTTGCTTTGGTTTGCACCAGAGTTGCTACAATCACAGTAGCATGCTTTAGAGTACATGGTGCAAGCTAAGAGTCCTGGCGCACCTGGGTGGTCTCCTCCACAATGACGCTGGCGGTCTTGGGGACGGGGTAGGGCATGAGAGGGGCTTTGGTGGTGGCAAGGATGAACTCTGTGTGGGCCTGGATCACAGACTCCAGGTATTCTCCGGCTGGCTTGCAACGGTAGTGCACCGTGATCTCATCGGAAGGCACCAAGTGGCCCTGGAAACAAAGACGGAGGAGTAACTTGAGGATTAGACTTGATAATACGTCTCAGCTACCTGTGAACATTTTAATTGAATAGGCATGGAGGGAATCTAATTGAAGCAGAGAAGGAACAAAGGGAGGAACAAAACACCAAAAAACAATAAAATAAGCTTCTACTGACCTTGACAAAAATATATTGACTTTATTCTACTCTACAGTGTGCACAACACACGCCTACGTAGGCACCCACACATAAACATCATTTACAGTATTGGGTTCAAGGGCAGATGAACAGTGTTGGCTAGATACAGAGGCGCAGTCAATCAATGAAGACTATATAAGCCTTCCCTGTCAAGTCAGGGCTTTGAGTGCACTCTCAAGAGGATGGCTTGGATGAGAGACAGGGAGAGGGAAAGAGCAGTCTAATATTATAGATGATATATCTAACATGAAAGTCAATTCAGTTTAAATGTGAATTATACAGTGTTATAATTTTTTTTCTTGTGTTCTTCTATCTTTGTAAAACATATGACTTTTTGTCCTTTGGCAAAGCACATGTACGTTATCCATCCCAAAAAAGCTCTGTGAACGTTGATTCACGAGAGAACCTCTGAACCTTGTTCCACATCAGGGAAAAACCCAAAAAAAACATTACACTATAATGTAACAACACCTCCTCCCACAAACTACTACAAAAACATCTCGACAAACGGTTCAATTAAATTCCCAACGCCGGGGTGGAAACATTCTTAGCTGCACTCAGTTTGGAATAACAGGAGGTATTTAGTCTGGCCGGGAGCCCATTCGCCGCCAACCGCCATAGGAGCACGGAAAAACGGTTTGTGTTTTTGAGTGAAAACAAGAGGCCGGTGGCTAATCCGCCTTTGCTCGGCGGACCACTTCAAAGGCACAACGTTACAATGTGAAAGGGGCCAGGCTGTGATTAAGCCTCCATTAAGCCTCCTTTCTTATGATGGAGAAATTGCTCACTGTGATGCTGCAATGGAAAGATTCGTCAGGACGGCTGTGTATATATAAAAGAAAAAAAAGAATCCAGAAAAAAGAAAAAGAACGGGCATTGGACATGACAGATGGCCACGGAGGGCGACAAAAACAAACCCAATATGATAATGTGCACCAGTGAAATAGCTCTGTATACCAAAATGATATGGGAGATTTAATCTTTGAAAAGTTTCCCAACATATAAAACGCACAACAATTGGCAACTTATGTATGCATGTAAAGGGGATGCCATGCCTAATAGGTTGCAAATAAAAATGTGAAGAAAGCAAAGCTCCAACCTGTAAAAAAAAAAAAAAAAAAAAAAAGCTGGCATCCCATATATTCACCACTAGTGTGAAGAGAACCAACTGTAAATGTTCGGTATTTTTAAAGTTCTGTAACACCAATGTTGACGCCTTATTGTGTGTCTCATTACCCAGTGCTGCATTAGGTTCTCCCAACAGTTTTCGATTGGCAAACATCACCGTGCAGGAATCTCAGCACATGCAACCACATTCAACAAAGCAGACGAATGTGTTCCTAACCACACGTGGCTTGGCCTTCAAACCCAAGCTCTGGGTTATCCAGCAGCCCGTTTGAGCCGTCAGCCTGGTGACAATAAAAATAGAGCTCCCGGGGATTTTCGCCGCCCACCTTTTTGCGCAGTTTCTGAATGCGGTTGATGACCTCGCGGGCCACGCCCTCGTCCATCATGGACTGGTCCGGGCTGACGTCCAGCAGCACTAGGACCTGGGGGAGGTGGGGAGCAGGAGGGAGGGAGGGCTGTTAGAGTCACGGCACACAGCGAGAACCTTTGCAATACATGCTGCGCTACATGCTCCCAGAGATGTCCAAATAGTTTTTATTGGCACATTATTATTAAATGATGCCGCACAGAGCGCGGGTAGAATGAGAGAGAGAGTAGATAGAGTGGCAGAGGGACCTTCACTTGATAGGTGAAGGTCAATTGCCGGCAATGCCCATCTTCCTTGAGACTGACATCATAGGCATGCTGAGGCAAATATAGATATGAGGAAATATGAGGACAGCTCCTTTTAGAGTACGTCATGAATCAGGTCAACTTATAATAGGTTATAGTATGGCCTTCAGTTCAAACTCATTTGCCCATGCGAACTTTACACGTTAATTTGTCTTGATAACTATCTAATCTCCCCCCCGCCCTCGTCAAACATCTCAAACCACAGAAATAAAGCAATAATTAATAGGAGATTAGAGAGAAATCAGAAGCAAACGAAGATAGCTGAAAGAAATTTGTTAAGGGGAGACAGATGGGACTTGGAGGGAGGGAGAGGGGGTGAGAGAGAGGGGGGGGGGAGCGAGCGAGAGCGAGAGAGCGAGCGAGAGTGAGAGAGAGAGAGAGACCAGAGCCCAGTTAACTGGCACAAAGGTGCAGCCGTGTGGCGTTGGTACGGTTGAATGAGCTCTGATTGGAGAGGGCCTGGGGGGAGAGAACAGCACTGCTTCCCACTTAGCTGTAAAATGTATTTCTTTATTTCTTTTTCTTTTTTTTCTATCAGTCCCAGCAAAGAGATGGGAAGGCTATAGCTGGTTAGAGAGCCGTTACAACAAAATATTCTGGATACACCTTGGGACATACAGGGATATTTACAACGCTTTAAAGACAAGACTTTATGCAAGTCTAAGCCTGACAGTGACTCAATGTGAGGTGTAATGGGTTAGTGGTGCTTATTATTGAATATCACACAAAAGGTAAACATAAGACAGCCTAGTGTAGCACAGAAGACTTAAAAAGACTATGAAGAAGAATGGCTGCCTTTTACGGTCGGGCTTATCAGAGGCAAATCTCTAACATGGGGGAGTACGGGGGTGTACCTGAGCGTCAGAGTGGGCCTCATATTGGGTGGCTGAGCCAGAGCTCTGGTCAAAGGTGTACATCAGCCTCAGGTCCTCCTCATGCAGCTCATGGCCGTCTACTGTGATGGAGCCTGGAGAGCAGACACAGAGATCCAGTTGGAGAAACGTTGTTAGGTTGCCATCAATTCTCCTTTATTGTTAGCAATCAATACTAAATAAATGGGCGTCTGAGATTAATCTAAACTTAATTTTGTTAAAATGATTTGAAATAAAAAATATTTCAAAATTTCATTTGGGGTCAAAAAAATTATATAAAGCGATACTTAAATATTGAATATTGAAACTGAACCTCAATGAGACATCTCAGCCTCCTTGCCAATGCGCTTGCTTCCCTCACCCCTGTAGATCCGAGCCTCTTAAAACTATACAGGCTTGAAAACAAAGTCAGTCTAGCCAGGATCATCTCTTCCCGTCAGCGCCATTGGGTACAATTACCCACGTCTGTGTTCCGGGTAGGAACCATGACGGCCTCTCTCCTCCACACCCAGAGGGAGAGTGAAAAAGTCAGCCGTTTTATTCTGTATTCCTGGATTTCCACGCTTTGATTTCCTGATTCCAAACACCCCATTCACCCCCCCGTCCCCTGTCTATTAACCCCCTCGTCTTCTGATAACAATGAAGAGATCGCACACATGGAATATTTACTCTACAGCTCCTTTGCATTAAATAGGACGAACAGGCACTTAAATACCTCCTGCAAAAAGCTGTCTTACATCACAGCGATTGATGATCGACCCGAAGCTGTGCACAGGGCGCTTGGCCTTATGGTGCGTTGCCTGGGGCCAGATCGTTGGTACTGTCACACTTGTCTGTCTGATCGTCGTTGAACGGCTGGAACCTCACACTTCCCCACTCTTAGCCTCGGGCCAACCGTGTCTTACATCTCATCAGCCACGACGAGTGCATCCAACCGGGCTGACGAGTCGACTTCTATCAGTCTCTCCCGCCTCCAATCACCCTGCTGTCAATACCCATCAGAGGGACGTAGAGAGCACCGTGTAATTGGAACATGGGAGGTTCCCACAGCCCCGCTGACCTCTGGAGAGCCGCCCCTGAGGATACGACCCTCAATTTGGGTTTTTCCATTAATTGAAGACCCGGGAAAACCTTGGAACCCACACTTGCAACCTGCAGAAGATGGATGCACTTCATGCGGAGTATAAACTACATTAAAATCCCTCTGTCAGGGTTGTATCCTGAGCATCTAATATGTTGCTTGCCTTCTGTATTTATTCTGATATTTATACATTTTCTTATGAGCATTTTTTGCCTTTTAAAAGCAGGAAATGGGCCGGAGAGGAAAGTGGGTCAATACAAGCCCATTGCCAATGTGGTTAGACCACTAGCTGGTTGAAACACCAAGCCAGGGGACTGCTCAGTATTTAGTGAGGAAAAAGAGGCACTGTCACACTATTCAATGACGTTTGAAGATAAACGCCTTGAAACCTATTCAAATGTGCTGGCTCTGTGTTGTTTGCTTTTGTAGAACGTCCACAGAGAAAATAAACCTAGCTGGCACGTGTGAGAACACACGCATGCAGACTCCCACCAGAAACAAACACACACCTGTCTTCTGGAAGGCCTCTAGCTGCTCGCTGGACAGCTCTTTGATGGAGGCTGTGATGGCTTTGAAGGCTCCCTTCAGCCTCTTCCCCAGTACCATATGGTCAGGCTCCGCTCGCAGACGGATGCCGTACTTGTCCTTGTCCGTCGACATGGTCAATTCACGTACATTGAGCTCCTGCAAGCAGCAACAGAGATGTGCAAGTAGTTAGAATAATTGTATCTAAAATGCCAAATGCCAAGTCCTAGTTGAAGGACCTGTAGTGTCTGTACAAAGAGGGCCAGGGTGGGCTGCCCGGGTGGAGAATCTCTACTGCTCCCTGATCAACAGTAAGCCTGTCCCCTTGAATAACGCTCAATAAATCAACCTTAAAATGGTTAAATACTTTTCTCCTTCCCAAAAATGTCACTTTAGAGTCGCAGAGGCTCAGACTGAGTTATAGAGATAGGAGAGGTTCTCCAAAGAGTGGAGGCGGGAGGCAGTAAGAGAAAAAGAGCTAGACAGCGTCACTGTGAAGACACCTTGAGCACAGACAGTAAGATGGAGATGACTGTGCAGCGCGTTGATACAAATAGCATTACAAATAGAACAAATAACACTAAACTGGCAGAATCCCGTGAAATCAACAGACCCCAGGAGGGCTTTTGATTGAACTCCCATTAAAATAATCTATAGTTAATCATAAGGAATGAACCTTCCTTTTCAATCTCACTTTTATTTGGTTGGCCTTTGTAAAACTCTTATCTAATGCTTTTCGGGAATTGCAAATGTTTAACAACAAAAGAATGAATGCTGCGTTTAATAGAGATTGCAACTGGGTTCCAATACAATACGTCCGCCTTACCTCCAGGATGTATTTCTGCAGGGACTGGATGTCTTTCAGTGCTTCAGCGTCCTGGTGGATCACCACTACCTCTTTAAGGGGATACTTTAATAGAAACACACACACAATGTGATGCGAACAAAGATGTAATCTTGTAATGTTTATTATGGAATTTCTTCAGGTTTATTTTACTTCTGGGACATTTCAATTCATTTAAATCCCTTCAGGACACAGAATCACCACATCATAATATATTCATTTGATATTCCAAGGCAATTTGCGGAAATAAATTATATTAAATTATATCAATATTAAATTATACTGAATTAATGTTGGGTCGGAACTACCTTGGCAAACCAAAAAACACTATCAAGTAACTACTGATATAATGAACATCCCCATGTTGAATTTGCGTTCGGGGAAGTGAAGTGGTCAACTTACTTTAACAGGTAGTGTCTTCCTGTCTCGGATCACTCTGCCCAACTCAATCACCGACTGCATCTGGCAGACGGCACTCTCTATGCGCTTGTCAATCAAACCCTCCCTATCGCAAAGAAAGCAGAAGGAGAAAAATGTCCCGGATTAATACCTCAGCCTCCTACCTTGTTTAAAACCATGGTGGGGAAGTGCCTTTATTTTTCATAACTAATTGGACAGCTGATTATTTTTGATACAGGATAGCAGTGACCCCATCCCCGAACTCCAGTAGGTCAAGAGCAGGTGCGGGACACACAGAGAAACGCATGGAAAAAATGGTCTTTAAACCTTGAAATCGCTCATTGTCAGTCGGGTTTGCGATGAAAAAGTCAAGCAGAGACCATTATACCACTCAGGATGAAGTGATGAGGTGATGGGTATGATGATGAAGACAAGAAAAAACTGTTATCTAGGCCAAAATGTTCTCCCGTCCGACAAGATAAAAACGCATCTGCAAACCTGAATGGCACCCTGAAGGACCAGCTGAGGCACAGTGTGCCCTTCAACCACAGAGACCTGGTTTGAGCTTCATCCGAACCTACCGATGAATCGAGCTTACAGGAGATATAAATGTCTGAGAGGCCAGAACGGAGCGGGCGTGGGCATGGTTGGGTTTGTGTGGCACATGCTTCGTGTCTGAGTTGTGTCCAAGGAACGCGTCTTCAGTGGGGAAAGGGGAGCACACAGGAAAGGAGGGTGAAAGAATATCATGGGGACGGAGAAAAGTAGGTCTGCAGCCGGGGACGGAGCTGCTCACCGATCCCCAGACACAGGTGAGGAGGTGAGACTCCATTCCCTGGTCAGAATACCTTGAGTTATGGAAGATAGAGATGTGACATAATCCAAAATATGGAAAATGAGCAGCAATCCAAAGAGCTGATTTTGTGCAATGGGGGGGAAATAAGTGGTACCAGCAACCACAGCAATATTAAATAGTTGATCTCTTTGGTCAATAACGCTCCAGGGGGATGAATTATTTTACAGTAATGGGAGACTTCTGCCTTTTAGCAGCTCTGAATCAATGCCCTACAAATCCTACATTTACAACGGTCACAGACATCTATCGACCAGATTCCCGGAAAGGGCAGAAACAGTATGCTCAAAGCAGCTTTCTAATCATTGTTTGTAACTGTGGTAGAAGCGAATAAACCACTCCAGTGTTTCACTTGTAGGAAAACAATGTACTTTACGGCGGTAAACAATGCATGCTGTGCATTATTTTACCACCATGCTTCTACAGAGGCCCAGAATGGACAAACGGCTTTGGATGAGAAAGTGTTTTCAATTCAAATCCACTTTCTATTAAATGTAAGTTTCAGCTCTAAATTTAGCACTTTGATTGAAAAAAGACCTGATCTCCCCACGGCTTTGACCCATTTATGATATTTTTTTAGAACCGTCTCTGTGTATGAGAGCTAAAACAGCCATGTTGTATATTAAAAGCGCCACACACCTTTGTGTCATACTACAAGTGTCCGAGAAGCTTAACCCCCATCATTATTGAAGTACCTACTGGCACCTTACACAATACGGACAGTACAGGTCCCTATAGTCACCCACACACACCTGACTTGGGGGAGCATGAGATAGTGGATGCTGCCAGCCTCCTTCTCCTCCACGGAGGCCGGGTCGATGAGGTGACGCAGGTTCTGGTACATCATCTCGGTGATGAAGGGAGTGAACGGAGCCTGAGGGGGTGGGGAGATGGATTAATCACTTCCTGTTCGTCAGACGCCCTCACTTGCCCCAACTCTTCCCTCCAGAAGGGGAGAGAAGAGTTGTTGAAGAACTCTTGAACGTTGCAAAGCAGTGCCTTTGTATTGTTCTTAAAATGAACATTGACTTGTTTGCTGTTACCTAAGTGCTCGTCTCTCGCCACACATGTAAGCATCTTGGCAATGTGTTAAAAATAACATTTCAACTCCTACATTCTCATTATTCATGAATATACACAGACACACACACACACACAGACACACACAGCACCATTCTCTCTCCGTCTCAGGTACACACACAAACACACAGCAGCCCGGCCTTGGTATCACAGCGCTCTTCAGTCCCCTCGCTCTCCCTCTTCACTGTGTGTGCACGGCCGGCAGCATTGTGCGCGTGCCTAATGGCCCTGACTCACCATCAGCCTGCACATGGAGAAGAGCACGCTGAAGAGGGTCTCCAGCGCCCACAGGCAGTCCTCCGTGCCGCTCTCCCCCTGCAAAAGTTCACACAGGCATGAGTGCTGGCCCACAGAGGAGCACCGGGAGCAAGCGTTGTCTTGCGCGTGCACGGGGATTGCAGAGGCCCCCTGTGCGGCCTCTCCCGACCACGCAAACGAATGGGAGGTAGAGTCGCCCCGAAGCAAAACGCTTAGCGAGGATCTGCAATGAATACAATCGGAAACTTTGCAATGGGATCGATGGGGGCTTACCCTCGGTCTCCCCGCTCGAGCTACAATAAGAAGCAAACGTACGCATGCAGCATTTTCCAACTTGCGATTTCACATTTCATTTGTTATTTTAGTTGTATTGCATTGATTGGATTTTTGACTTGATGCACCGCGTTAGTTAGTGATCAATCAAGGCTTTGAGTTACACTTTAGAGAACCTACATGGCGAATGTTAAAATAAGTTTTCAAAAGAATCAGCAGAGGCCTCACCTTGAGCCGGCGGCGGTTGGTCCTCACGTACCAGTTGGTGAGCATGTCCACGAACTTGACGAGGCGTGGCACCACCGTATACAGGCGGTACGCTGCAAGAAGACACTGACGTCACGGCTCTGGACACAAAGCTGTGTGCACCACAGCCGCATGGAAACTGGCGGCTTTGAGCTAGCTTTGGGCGAGCTTCTCTAATGTTAAAAGGGAGGGTTCTCACCATCCATCTCGGCCCTGAAGAACTGGATGAGGGACTGGGTGAAGGACTGAACCCACTTGTCCATGATGTTGTCGCTCTGCTTGACGGTGTTCTCGTTGTACTGGAACGTGACATCTTGCTCCTGATCCCCGGATGTGCAGAAACACCAGGAATACATGAATTAGTGCATGCGCATGGCAGACCAGTATGGCTTTGTGTGATACATGGACATATGCCTTTATGTTTAAAAGTTACACTGGCTTTCTCCAGCTCAAACAGCTCAAAATTGAGCTTTGACGTTGTATAAAACGTACAATTATTTAAAATAAACAAAATTATCGCCTTGCTCTAAATAACTAAAGATGTTGCACCAAAATAATCGTCACACGACAACTGCACCAGGAAGAGCCTAGAGAAAGGAGGGGAATATGTGTTGAGGCTTAACCGTGTAAATATGTACCTGGTGCAGCCTCTGCACGTTTTGCACCAGGAAGCGGTAGGCGTTGTACCAGGGCAGGAAGACGTCCTTCAGCACATCCCGCACGCCTTCCTCCTTGAAGCGCAGGTTCTCGGCTCTCACCACTGGAGAGTTGATCAGGTACAGTCTACACACACACACACACACACACACACACACACACACAATGGATACAAGTGATTCAATTAATTCTTATTATTGGGCAGCAGTAACTCAGAAGGTAGGATGGGTTCCATCCATGGCTCCTTCTACCCGAGTGTCAAGGCATCCCTGAGAAAGACACCTCAACCTAATGGCTCCCGCCCAGCTAGAGCCTTGCATGGTTGACCCAACCTTCATTCTGTGGTGTGTGATTGTGTGCATGGACGTGTGAATGTCAAGCTCCAATTCTTACGTGCTTTGAGGGGCCTCTGTTCAGAAAAACACTATATAAGTGCAATCCATGTACCATTGTCACGATCCTCACATTTGCATAACAAACGCAGTGCTCAGCAGACAGTACACTAAATCCTCAATCAACATGTATTAAAATTTATGGAATGGAAAAACGATCAGAGCAAGAGCATATATCCAAGAATATGGTAAAGAAGCTAAAGACATCTCACAGACATTATGTATACTGATCAATGAGAAGGCAAATTAACTATAATGCGACATCATCTTTCCTACATTAAAGTGTGTGTGTGTGTGTGTCTGTGTGTGAATGTGTATGCGTATGTGTGTGTGTGTGTGTGTGTGTGTCTACATTCATTAAGCCATATGGCCAACCCTTTGCCTCCGGGCTCTGGAGGAGACAGTCCTTTACATGTTTGCGTCTGTGTGAATATTGAAATTGGGAGAGTGTACTTGAGGAAGTTAACTTTTCTAATCCTTCTATTACCAATGTTCAGGTCTAATGTACACCATTTAACCAACTTAGAACAATCGCATGGCCCTCTGACATTCATTTCTTTATTAAAACTCCTCGTAGGAGCTCCAGCATGGCGCTCACCTGAGGGCATCGGCGCCGTAGCTCTTCACGATCAGCCCGGGGTCTGGGTAGTTCTTCTTGCGCTTGCTCATCTTCTGCCCATCGCTGGAGGGGACACACACACACACACACACACACAAAGAAATGTAAGATTCCATGCATGCGGTTGGTATTCAAATGGGCCAAGTCTTTCCGGGTCAGCGGGCCTGATAGTATAGCGCGGAGCGGTGCGGGGCTCAGCGCCTCAGGCCAGCGAGAGGCCGCCCCGAATGAGAGCATGGCTCACGGTTAAATGTGTCCCGTCCCGCATACTGACACATATACATCCACTGCACTGCCTGTAGATACGGCGATGCACGTTAGCCGGTCACTACAGTAACCATTACTACGACGAGATAGAGCAGGGGGGACAGCAAACTGGTGTGAGGGTTGGAACGGAGATTGTGTTGGGCGTTGGGGGAGTAGAGGACAATTAAAAGGGCGCATAGGGAAGGATGAAAGGCAAGCGGAGTTGTAAGAGGCGTATAAGAGGCCGTGGATAAATAGGCTACAAAGTGGGACACGGGGAACGCGGCGAGGAGGCTTCTAGGTCAGAGACGAGACACCCACCTAGCGAGCACCAGTCCGTTGACGATGACGTTCTTGAAGGGTGGCTTGCCGAACAGGGCGGTGGACAGCACCAGCAGGGTGTAGAACCTGGGGGACAGAGCACAGGGAGAGCCACAGACCAGGTCAAGGCAGGGTGCAAGGCGCCATGGATGCTTATATAACTGAAGGAGGGGCCTTTGCCCAAAGCCCCGAGGCGCCTCCATGCCTTCTTCATGGATTTTATCAATACTATCTCGTCGCCCTCTAGGAGCCGTTTGTGTGGCATGACGACCATCAGCCACTCATCGTGTGCTCCATCAAGCCTGCAGGGGGCATGGCTTTCCTGGCCGTTTATCCCTTCCCACTTTATCATTGGCCCCCTCCCCCCCGACCCCATCTGTGCATCCTCTTCTCTTCTCTATTCACCCCATTCATCCAGCTGGTTTCCTAAGTAAACCTGCAACCAATGATGTTGTTTTCCTTCCTATACATCCATCCCCTTTGTATATTGTACATGAATTCAGTTGCCCATCCATCCCTCCTCCCACCCAGCTCCCCTTCATATCAACAGCTAAGGTCTTCGTCCTTCTCCGCTGGCCCTACCTCAGCTCTCCATTACTTCCTCCTTTGATACATTTGATCATCAATCACGCCATCCATCTGTCCATCCCTCCCTTCCTCCCTCACACACCATCCTCTGGTCTGGTCGATTCCCTCAGCGATGAAGTCGGCGGGGAACGTGTCCTCGAACTCCTTGCGGTTCTCGAAGGGGTAGTGGGCCTGGGCGTAGGGCATGCTGCCGCTCTCGAACCAGCAGTCGAACACCTCCGAGATCCGGCGCAGCACGCCCTTCCCACAGCGGGACGGGATGGTCAGGCTGTCAATGCTGCGGAGACATTAAGCAATCACGTATTCAAGCAGCAGTCTTGAGACGGCGCCGGGACTGTTTGATGAGTCCCTCGCGAAGCCAATGCCAGGAAAACAAAATCAGGTTTACAATAGATTACAACAGATGGCGCGGGAACCTGCCTCAATCCTCCTGCTGCCAACAGGCCCACCTGTGTGTGTGTGCCACTTTATAAACTTTCCATCACAGTCGATATATTAAGTCGAGAGATGTTTTATTTATAAGGTATTAAAAAGGCCAAAGACATAGCCCACTAATATAGTCTCAAATCTGTAAAAGTAATATAATGACATAAAATAAATGAAGGAAGAGAGAAAACAAATTTATAATTCTACCACATAAGTAATTAAGGGTTTCTGTGGTATGGTGGAAGGCGTTAGAAGGTGGGTGAATTGAGGTTGTGCAGCGTGCGTTTCACAATAGAACAGCAACAACATCTTCACCGTTCCCCACTCAATAAGGAACACGCAATGCAATTTGTTGACGCAACCTCTGACTTCATTATATTCAGCAAACGCTTCCCCGTGATTGTTCCACCTTCTGTGCAGTAAAACATGGCAATGTTTAATGATCCCCTGATCATATTTACAAGGTTGTCCCACTTCCATTAAGGAGATGGAATTGGACAGCAGTGCGGAGGACACAGATTGATTTTGCCTTAGACACCACCCTGGTTCCCCTGGACGTGTCCCAATAGATGTGCGGCCGGTGGAGACTAACAAGGGGACAGCAGAGGATGTACAGCTCGGCCGGATCATTTCCCGACCCCGTCATGGACTCACCTCTCCCGGTGGAGATCAGTGACTTTGTGGCCGGTCAGCGCCTCTAGTTCTGCAATGGAGCCCACACACACCACCTAGAGCGCACGCACACACGCACACGCACACACACACACACACACACACACACCTTTATTAATTACTAATGATGGTATTAGTGGTAATACATAATAATAAGTGTGTTTTTTCTTGATTTGTTTCAATGTAGCGTATCTCATGACCTTTTCAGATCACTAAACACAAATAGTTAGGGAAAAGTTCCAAATGGATGGGTTCTGCTGGCCAAATGAACTGGGTGAAAGAGCTACTGCGTCGGAGACCTGTAGCTAAAGCCAGCATGAGAACTACTGCACACAATAGGCTTTAGTCCACACTTAACACAACGCCAACAATATGCATGGGACAGTGGAAAACAGCCAACATTGTTTCCTGGAAAACAATACTGGAGGATTATCAGGTGTAATATTAGCTAATTCCGATTGGCTCTAATGTCTTGCTAACCATTCGGAAACGTTTTTTCTAGGTTAGATACGCAACAATTGCCCCTAAACCTCGCATTGTCACGTTTTCTCTCTCCAGACTTACTCAGTCCTTGCAAACAGACCTCTATTCTAATATAGGCCTACTAATATGCACTCTTGACTGCAACTTTCCCTTAAAAAAGAAACTATGTATAAAGTGCGCTATCTGGTGTCCTCGGAGAGTTAACCTGCAGACTCTGTTCTAGTTTCCGCCACAGCGGCAGGTGACATGGCCCAGATACACTCAGACACGCCACCCACAGATACGGAGGCGACAGAACCAAATGGTGACAGACAATGGAGAGATGGGGACGCAGAGGCGGAGAGCACAAAAAGACTAGGAGACGGTTAAAGAGAAACCAAAGGGAGACGCGGTACACAGGCTCGCTCGCCCAGACACAAACCGCCGGTGTGTGGCGTCGGGAGCACGGGTTTAGACTCCCGGATTGTGTTGGAGAGACACAGGGGAGACGGACTGAAATGGAGAAACAGTTGCGCTGCTATTTCCAGCAAGCAGGTCGCTGGCTGTCCCTCTTTCAGGCATGAGGGAAACATTTCAATACTCCAACAACCTGATTATGGCGTTAGTATTCTGTTAAGACAATAGGGTTCATCGCTAGCCAGGCTCGGGAACCAACTTCATGATTACAAGGTCCCATATTGTTTTATTAAATATATTTGATATAATCAAAGGGTTACACTTAAAAGGTAAAAAGGTTGTTTCAGGGTAGGTGTAGCACATTTGTACGTGCTTTAACTTGATTTGTTTCTAGGACTTTATTTATAGCGGAACAGCGATACAATTGCCTATTCAACCATATTCAGATTTGTTTTCGTATCAAACAAGATGCTCTTGACAATACACGTGACAAATAGAACAAAGTTTGGCCCGTTCCAGCTTCTTCCAAGTATGCATTCAAAGAATTCAAACTTGGAGAAACATTCTAGACTTGGAGGACATTGCACTATGCATGACAAACAGAGATCCTCAAATACCCTGTGTGTTTCACCACAATGAGCATGCTGTTCCTCAGGGATACACACACTAGGGGGCGGACGGTATACCTGGTATAGAAAGTACCCCGGTATGGATTAGCCATACGCTAATGAATTTCAGGCAAACCATGCACAGGTATAGTTTTTCGATGAAAAATAAAAAAATAGTGTTATATGCGCCATCATATAACATTTGAAAGGAATAGGGCTGTTGCAATGCCGTGAGACGGGCCAAAAGTTGCGATAGAATAGATAAATAAATATAAATGACACGGATGATTCAATTTCAGGTTTTCTTCTATGTTTAATGTATTGGGTTGCTATGGATGGTCCTGCGACACGCGCCACGGTTTTCAGCAGTTAGAGGATAAACTGTGGCTGTATGGAAGCACCAGCCGGGTACTCTTATTGGAATCCAAAGATGGTTGGTACTGTCATGTTTCAAGTAAATTGCACTGCAGCCCTAGTGCTGCTCAAGAGCATGTGAAGAAAAACACACCCACAAATCTGGATGACGGATCCGAAAAATGGGAAAGAAATAACGTAAGAATCCATTACCAGATGCAGCCGTTCAGTTATCATGAGTAAGCAAGATCGTGTTGATATATTTTGTCCTTGTTTGAACATTGACACAGGGTGGTCCTTATTTGAAGAAAAGGCACCCAGTACAGTCGTTCAACTAAATTTTAATGTGGTGCAGCTTCCCTGCGGTCTAGCACCTCCTAGTGTCATACCATGGTATATATCTTATGGTCAACAGCGGCAAGCCCTGACACACACCAAGTATTGATGTCCATATGAAAACTGCAATCATGCATCAACATATTTCCTCAGTGTCAAAAATGTAATATTCTGGTTTAAAAAAATTGTTCTGTAGGCTACTGTCTGCAATGGGTTCAGGTTGATGTGAGGAAGTTTTAAATGTATTGTGGAAAAGATAATTTCCACTATGGCACAATTTTGAAAGATATTACAACAACCAATTCAATCAGACAGGGACACAAGTTAATTATATATAAGGGACAACAGATCAAAATTAGCTATTTGCTAACTGTGGCACATTTACATTTTGAGTGTAAATTAAAAATGTAAATTGATGTGCATTGTGCCTTTTAAATAAATAAAATAAATATACTAATCAATCAATAAATAAATATGAATAAACCCAAGCATTATTTCTCTGTGTGGCTGTGTGTGTGTGCGTGTGTGCGTCTCTGACCTCCTCAAAGTCATCGCTGACCCACAGAGGGATGGGCGTGCCCCAATAACGGTTCCTGGAAATGGCCCAATCCCGGGCATCCCTCAGCCAGTTCCCAAACCGCTTCTCCCCTACAAACTCCGGGACCCTGGAGAAGGAAGATGAATATAACAATAAAAAGGCTTGCCATGTTTTGTCACTTCGAAATGTGGTTAAGAAAATATCCATGGCTACACAATTTCAAGGGTGGATTTTTTTGCACATGACGGGACTCAAACAACATGATGACCGGTGAAATATTCCATTCATTAATCCGAGGCCTCATCCCTGTGGCCTTGAGGGAAAAGGGTTGAATGCATGTGTCGTGCCGTGGGCACTGCTGTGACAAATTACAAATGTAATCAAGGCGACCTCTAGTCACTCCAAACCTCTAATATGGTACTAAAACGGAATCTGTTTTTTAGAAGCACAACTGCAACAGTCAACCTATTCTCCAAGGAACCCTCCACTCCTTCCACTCCTTCAGTCCTTTGTAATGTTCTCTACTGCTCCCACTTCTCCCGATCTGCACTCCCAGCTACCTCCTCCCTGCTACCTCTCTCCATCTTTCTGCCCTCCCTGTATTGGGTCCTATTGGTCAGGAGACTTCAGGTCGCACGCAGCAACCAATGAGTTCATCAATTCCCATTTGTAAGAGGCATCTCTATTTAGGCCCCTAATATATCAATGTAATGATTTTTATTCCTGTACACCTGCCCACAAACCCCCACCCTCACCCACAGTTTGTATAAAAGGTTGTGGAAAACGAGAGGGAGGAACTGGTGGTCCAGGCAGGGAGAAAGGGAAGAGATAACGGCCACATGTGCGCACACGCTGTGACTACCAGAAGAACGTTCATAAGGGAGGAGGGAACATTTAGAGAGCATCCAGGAGGAGGTAGTTGGCTGAAAGAGAGTGGATGAGCAGGAGTGGAGGTGGAGGGAAGGCCGGGGGAATGGGCTGTGCATACAATTAAGAGGATCGTAGCAGTGAATGAGGCAGGAGAGGGAAATATGGGTGGTCCCGATACATCCTCCAATTCAAGGTCACTTCGGGACAGCAAGAAGAAGATTTGTTCAAATACTTGTCTCTCTTAACGTCTTGGAAGGGACAAGATCCGTCTACTTTAGCATTCCTAAATCATGTGGCCATTGATTCATCATAGCATAGATATCACTGCATATCAGACTTTCTCTGTTGAAGGATGAAACCCTTCAGAGAAAAGTAGGATTGCACTTAAAGTAAAGTACCATTTGTCGTTAATAGTCGATTATTTTAAGAAAAAGGTTTGATCAAAGTGCGAATGTAGATACCATCAACACCCACACAACCAACAGCAACAAATCATAATTAGAGCTAATAAAAAGAGGTGATTGTATTAAAACTCTGACTTCTTCTTCTAACAATGTGTTTTAATGAGGCTTGGAGAAATACAATAAAGGCTGTATACAGGCATCACCTTCAGTGGGCAGCCCACCCACAAGCAGGGCAGGAACAAGCCTGTGTGTGTGTGTGTGTGTGTGTATCCAGGCATCAGCGCGAAAAAGTGTGAATATTTGCATGCTAAAGAAGAGTAATCTTTCCTTTTGTCCTTTGCATGCCATGTGAATTATTCAAAGCCCAGTCAACAAGCCAGTCTCCATGTGGCTTCTGCATACTTCACAGGCCCCTTGAAAAACATTAAAGTATATACATTAGATTCCCATGCATGGGGATGTGTTTGAGAAGACGTGGAGAGGCTGGCACACTTTGCATCAGTCTGTGACTTAGCCTTAAGAGAGCGAGCGAGCGAGAGCGAGAGAGAGAGAGAGACTCCTACCAAGGCTAGTCATCTATCTCAGCTTGACAGTCCCATTACCAGAAGCAGCCACGGTGGCTCAGGAAAGAGCAGTGGGATCACCACCAAGTGATAACTTTGCAGTGACATTATATAGCACTGTTTCTCTATGCGCACACCTATAAAGACATTGCGGTGAACCCAACACTAATGTATCATTTATATTATTAGCATCCGCCGCTGCTAAATCTTGCACCCAATCTTACAGGTGGAAAAGGAACACGGCGGTATGGAAAAGTCAGCCCTGCATGTCAGGCATTTCTTGAGGCTGAAATAGTCAAACAGGTCTACAAGACCTACCAGTAACATTTCCCATTGTTCGCCAACAGCTTCTCCACCATGTGCTCCACTCTGACAAACCAGCTGGGCACAGCTTTGTAGATCAGTGGGGTGTCAGACCTGAAGGGGCATAGAAATGCATGTCAACAATTCTCCTTCTGGTTAAACCAAATATATAATAAAAATAAAAAAAGCGTGCATCTTCTAAAGTCATTATGTTTTAGATGGCATTTGTACATAACCTTAATACATTGATTAACAGTGGTGCAAAGATGGTTCAGTTTTAACGCTAACAGGTTTTATCAACCCACACAACCGGCGAGATAAAGACATCTTGGGCCCTATCTTGCATCCGGCGCAATTGACTTAATCACTGGCGCATGTGTCGTTGCTAGTTTGCAACTGGCCTAGAGCGTTCTTTTCCCTCCTGCGCCACGCGCCGGTAAATTAGGGAATGATCTTGCGCCCCAAGGGGCGGTTCGGTGAAAGGAGGAGGCGTGTTCTGGTGCAAACGTTCCCTGGCGCTATTTTGCAGTTTCAGAAACCACTTGCGCCACAAACCAGGAAATACCTGGCTTAATGTCAGTGGCGCGTTGTTCAGATGCTATTTTAAGGGCGCATGCATAATGTTGCTTGTGCACCTCTCGCATACACTTTGCTTCTCTCATCTACCTAGCCACACATTCTTGGTAAATTATTTGGGAAAGAACAGCTGATAGAGCGGTAATAAGTTGTTCTTTTAAATCAATGCATCTGCAAACACCGTACAGCAAACACATTTTCTTTACACAGACATCATGTACATGCCCATAACTTTTAGGATTGATGAGTATTTGATTGTGAGAAAACATTGTTTAACCGCGAGTGAGTGTTAAAAAGAACGAATGAATGCGGGCACGCGTGTGTGTATAAGTAAAAGAATTAATGAATGCGGGCACGCTTGTGTGCGTCCATCTGTTTAAACACACGCAAACTAAACACGTAACGCATAATACAGTCCATGGCAATGTATATTAACGGGGGACACATGCATATTAGGAACACAAGTCGATAACGATAATGCATACAATACTGATAAGAAACGTTTATAATGTTTTGCGTATATATCATTAAATAGAACCACAGTTACCGCATATCATGTTATATCATATAATTTTTCTCTGCCGAAATTTATTTGAGGACTCAGTATTTCTGAAGTTGTGGAAGAAAACCTTATTCCATGTGTGAATTAGGCCATATTATTTGGTCATAAACTGAGCCATTTGAAGTTTGAAATTCATGTGCATCTGTCTCATTGGAGACTGCAGACACGCTGTCAAAATATCAACTCGTCAGATTCAAATGCGCTCATGGCTCTTAAAGGGGATGGGAGCTGGTACTCTCAATGGTTTATTGCACGTTACGCCCAAACCACACCTACGGGTAATTAGGCTACTTCAGACCAACCATTTTTAGATTTGCGCCGGGCGCAAGAGTCATTTTTTGCGCCGGTAAACTAGCGACATCGCCATAGAACCGCTCACAAAGCTACTTGCGCTTGCCGCTTCTCACTTGCGTTTCAGAACGTTAAAATGGGGCCCCTAGTCATTTAGCCAACTCTTCGATACTAATCTGCAGTAAAGCTGAGGAAAAATCAATGGAGTAACCTTGAAATTAAACGACAGAGGGCCCCTGTGAGATCTCCAAGGCAAAGTGAAATTGTGATTCAAATGAGGGAGCCGCAGATGAAGGCTAAAGCAAGGCCTCTAGTAGCTATCACGGTCTAGCCTACAGATGGAGGACATAGGAAAAGAAGAAAATCAACAGGTATAGCATTCTGTTATTACATTAGGGGGACACATTCACCTACATGCAGTGGTGCATCACATGAAGATCACTATGAGGCATTGTCGGCAGTACATTCAGAATGAGATTAATCCTTCATTAAACTGTATTTTAGGTAACGTGTTATATTCGGTGGAGAATTAACGATGAGTAACGAGATTGGGTACAAACGGCACACTTTTGCAATTTAACATATTCAAGTAAGGCACCTGCTTTACACAAGATACGAAATGCATTTAAGAATCCATTTATCGCGAGAGGGAAATGGTATCTCGGTATGCCCATCCTTTTATGGAAAAGTGTTATTTACAGCACAATGCCTCTGGTCATAGAGAGATGCAGCATCTTATCCAAAGACTCTTTAGAAGAGTGGCTAAATTTAACCACCTTCAACCAACATATTTTCAAAACCCTGGAGCTTAAGACACTATTTTGCAGTGAACAAACACACTGGCAGTATTTAAAGTGGCTAGGTGTATGTCCACCAATTGCTCACCCGAAAATTATTTTTAAAAATATACATTTACATATATGCAAATTTTAGATGAGGAAAACTCAATCACACCAAGGATTTTTACATAATTTATCAGGGGATTGTGGGAAACGGAGTATGTTCAGGTTTCCTAAACACATAATCACATTTCTTCTTGAAGAAAATGGGTGGGTTTATAATTAATCCAAGGCCCAAAGAGAATTCCTCCAAATATTTGCTGAGGTCAATTAATCTATTTGAGGTCTCACATGCAGAACAAAATCTGGTCTGTGTTTGTGCACACGGAACGTCCTTGCAAATTAAGCTTGAGATGGGCTTGCTTCAATTGTGTAAGGGTTTTTTTCTGTATGCATCTGTGTCAAAACGAAGCTGACCTTCCATGCTTAACCGTCACAATGGACCAATGCCACCAAAAGGGAGAAGACCTTAGAATAATCTCTCATTACAGTATTTGTGGATTCAGTGAACTGTTCCAACAGGAATATTTTGCATAGCTTGAGTTCCATACCGCAAGCTCATTGAAAGGAATGAGGAGACTTTTGGAATACCAATCATACCACATTAAGACGGCAGAAATTCTGCCGCGGCCATTAGCAGTAATTTCAGGATCACCTCTGCCACAGTTATGTTTACACGGAAACCCAGCACTCCCTTATCCCTAGCTGAATCTCATTGGGTGTATGATTGAATTGCATGATGATGATGATGAGGATGCCGACTGGGACTCTCATGCTTCAATTTCACTCCTGTCAAATTGAACACTAATGTGACCAACCACAGACAATTAATCTGCTTGTGGCCTCTAGAAGTGAGGCTGCATCAATGTGTGTGCTATGAGATGTAAGCAGGCATTCATTATTAAAACCCATCAACTCCAGCAGCAGAGATGTTTAGAAAACTTTAAATAATAAGTGTGTTATAACGGACGAAAGAAAATATTGGTGATCCTTCAAATGTTGATTTGTAGGTAAACTATGACACACACCATTTATTTCTGCCACCCGTTCAATCATTTTTTTTATATAACCTATGTTGCAATCCCCATTCCTGGAATTGATTAATTCAGGTACATTTTCTACGAAACAGCGTGAATGCTGTTCTGACACATCATTTAGCAAAGCCCCTGAACGTGTGCGGCACTACAGTGATCTCTCCTCCACCAATCCACACTCTGCTCTCCTATTAACTGATTTGATTGCCTTTTTTGTTTGCTGTATTTTATTATTGCAATAAACTGACAATACATGGTTTTGATTACTATTTTTAATGAATATAAAATAGTCATAATATTGTTATTATTATGAAGAAGTGATAAACAGGCAGACATTCTTACCTCCAGCAGAAAGGGTAGCTATGCTTGAAGGAGCTGGCGTTGACCATGCGGCCAGTTTCCTTCAGCAACTTGATGATGTGCTTGTCAGCTTCCTACAGACACAAGACACAGACAAACAGCCTTAAAGAAACATATCTACAGAATCCTTCCCACAAAAATGGCATTCAAATTATACAGACTTTACTATTAAACAATTAAATCCCTGTGAAAACGTGATAGTTTAGCCATGGCAAATTTGACTTAACAATAGACATTTTGAGAGACACAGGGCATTTACATAAAGTAACCCACTTCCTGTTCAAAAGCATTGAACACAACTCAACAATTCTCTTAACTTTTCAATGTTCCTTTTCCTAGCATGTTCACATTATTTTTTAATTAACAGTCAGGTTGAGCCGACTTCCACTGGTTTACCGTATAAAATAAGTATAAAATGATTATCTCCAGGGCAGAGCTCAGCAATTTGTTTACCGGTCGTTAAAAAAGATATGCCTCAACCATGTTTTTGCCTGCCCTGGACCCTGCCTTGTTGAAACCCATTAGGGTTGACTGATGCCTTTCTTGAGTTGGGCCAGGGAATGAGCGCGCGTCATTGTCTAGAATTGCGCACCCAGGGCATCAGAGGGTCAAACAAGAGGAAGCAAAGCCAACTTAATAACTGTCACTCAATCATTTATGCCAAAAGTGTAACTTATTTGCAGGGTGTTGCCACGAGAGTCATTAGCCGTAGTCACCAGTAACAAATAAATATTTTCCACTCTGTGTCAAATATATTGAGAACATACCAGAGTGACATCATTGTACCTTGTTTGTCTGCTGTGGTAAGGTGCCATTCATCGTGCAGACTAGTGCTGGTTCAAACAGGCACAAGAAATGCAGCACCCCATCACCGTAGACAACATGTATCAACATGTATCAACATGTAACATGTATCTTTAACTAAATTAGTTAAAATGTTTGTTTGTATTACTAGGCATGCCGATTATGGTACCCATTGCAATCCTAACTATCCCTTGGAGGAGTGATACCCCACTCTGTGTTCATTTTCCAGATTTCCTCCATGCTAATTTAAGGGAGATATTTCTTGCCCTCTGGGGCGGCTAGGATTAGGGGGGTGTCATAAATATATGGCCTGTTAAGCCCTTTGAGACTAACTGTGATTAAGGGCTTTACAAACACAATTTGATTTAAATTGAATGCTATGAAGGATAAAACGACTGCATTCATTTATACAAAAGTAGACTTACTTCTAGCGTTACTCTAACTACAATTTGTATTAAAATTTCAAAGCAGGTGCTGTAAATAAAAGTGCTTTGAGGAAGGACAGCTGGATATAAAGGACACTGTGGCAACAGTTCACTTCAGGCAAACAAAAATAGGCCAATAAACGTGTTTTAGAATGCACTCACGTCAAGCTTTATTGAGCAGTTAAAAACACTTTTTAAACAGTTACCAGATCAGACACAAGAGGGGGGGTTAATCCTCAGACGGGTGGTATGAAACCCAGTGAAACAGGTTGGAGATGTTGACTCCATTTGGGATGGAGGTTCCCGTTATATAGGGACGTGATGAGGAATGTCAGAACAATCCACAATCCATTTTTAAAAGGACACTAAGGACATTAAGATTGCAAAGAAAGAGGTAAAGAACTATGGAAGGTCTGGTTGGCAAGACAAAACTACACCATAGATAAACAGATTGCAAAGACATGTGTTCTGCTAAAAACAAAAAAATATGGACGGGGTTGTAAGTGAGGATGTGGAGATAGTTTAGGTATGCAAGGCAGAAAGATAGGGCTGTGAGGGGAACCATACTATGTTCCATGGGGAGAGCAGAAAGACATTCTTCATATATGGCTTGGTATGATGGTAGGACGTTGCGATGGGTGAGGAAGACTATGGTTGCTCAAAAACAGCAGTGCCATCTCTTTCCTGGTGGTCTCATCCAAATACTACAAGACCTTTAGAGGCCTTCAGATCCCTGCTGCTGGGTCAGCTTTGAGACCGAGCCTGCTCTCCTCTCCTTCCAGGAGCTTCCTGTAGGTGGCGATCTCGGCGTCCAGCCTCAGCTTAATGTGCAGCAGGTCCTTGTAGTCCTGCAGGTACTTGGTCATCTCCAGCTTGGTCTCACAGAGCTGGGCTTCCAGCTGGGCGATGACCGCCTCGAGGGCGTTCACTTTGTCCATGTGAGCCATCTCCATATCGTCCAGCTGCTGCTCCAGGGACGCGTTGCGAGCCCTCACCCCGTCGATCTGGTTCTGCAGCTCGGTCACCTGGGTGCTGTACGTGGCGATGTCGTTCTTCATGGCGTTCATCTGCTCTTCGTTCTTGCTGGCGTGCACTTTGAGCGTGTCAAACTTGCCCTTGTACCACTTCTCCGCCTCTTGGACGTTGCGGGCGGCCACCGACTCGATCTCGGCGCGCATGTTGCGCAGGTATGCGGCCAGGTCTGGTCGGTCGCCGTCCTGCTCCACGGAGACCTTGGACTCCTCGATCTGCTTCATGAGGTCGGCCACCTCTTCGTCGTGAAGCTTCTTGAGGAACTCGATCTCGGCGACCAACTGCTCCACGCGTCTCTCCAGCTCCGCCTTCTGGAGAGTGGCGTCATCCACGTCCTGCCGGAACTCCCGCAGGATCATCTCGGCCTCCTCCTTGAGCGCCAGCTCCTCCTCCAGCTTGAGGCGCCACACCTCCACCTCCTCCGCGATGTAGCCGCGCTCGATGTCGGCCGCGCCTTTCTCGTTGGTCAGGGACTCGATCAGCTCCCGCACCTCCTTGAACCGGAGCTCGTACTCCTCCCCGATGCCCACGGGGCCCCCTTTGTAGCGGCCCTGGAGGGCGCCCAGCTCGGCTTGGAGGGAGGCGTTCCTGTGCTCCAGGGCCTGGACTTTCTCAATGTATCCGGCGAACCTGGTGTTCAGCTCCTGCATCTCCTCCTTCTCGTCGGCATGCTGCTGGTGCATCTCTGTGCCCAGCTCGATGGCCTGGGCCTGGCCCTGGAACCCCGAGCGTCCTCGGCTGTCGTAGGAGGTGCCGCGGCAACGGGCCGGGGACGGGCTCTGGACCCGCACCCGGCTGTTGGAGCCGCTGACCTGCAGGCTCCTCTGGGAGTAAGACGTGGCCCTCATGCTGGAAGTGCCGAGATAAACCGTGTGTGATGAAAACTCTGGCTTTTGTTGTTCGGCTTTGAGAAGACTGCCTAGTGGTGCTCTCGGTTCGCTCGCTTGATTGATGGCTTTCTGCCGGGTCCACAGTGCGACTGACGCGCTGGCAGAACACCCAGGGGGGTTTTATGAAGTGCAACAGAATTTCTCAGATAGACTTGAAACCCGTGCTTGGCTTTGGCATATTTCAAATGCAGATTATGACAGACATGGAGAGTACTGTACCACTGAGCTCTTTATTAGCTAACGTTTCCCTGCTAGCGATAATATCATGGGTGAAGTTCAGCTCTTGGCATTTGCACCCGGGTATGAAATAGTGATCAGAGAATGTAGGGCCGCTATATTACACTCACTGATCTCCCTGGGCAGCGGAGGAGTTGGGTGTGTGAGGGAAGAAGGGGGCCATCACATCATTGTTAAACACTGACAATGTGCTTTGACAGCGCTTTTTCCAATTCAACTTCAAGATGCAACTGTGGCACATCCCTTAGCAACACTCAATGCATAATAATGAAATGTTGCGTACCAAACCAATAACTGCATACAAAGGTTTAAAAAGGGGTCAAACCCAAACCAACTCTCAAAGAGTAAGAGACATTCTGAAAATAAAACATCTTTCACCGATGGAATATCAAGAGTGGGTGGACCTCGTCAATAAATATCATGTTGTCTGCAAACATGTCACAAACACAGCGCACATTTGTGCCAGGCCACTTACCTTGACATACTGTCCGGCAAAGTCAACCACCTCAGATGTGAAGCAGCCAGAGGCGTCGACAGGGCAGATGGGCACTTGGTCTCTCTGGATGATTTTGTACTCCATGCACACCCGGTAATCATCCTATACAGGAGAAAATATAGATGGCAAAACATCAAATGCAATTACAATCATGTTGGTTTTAAATGTTAGTTCTGAATAAGACGTCCATCAATTCATGTTAGATAGTGAAACTCCTATTTTGAATCTGGTTAAATATTCATATTTGGTTGTTAAACGTATGTGTCACAGAACATTATTGGCCTTGAGCTGATTGATTCAACTAACAAAAAGGCATTAGCTACAGTATTTAGAAATTTGCTAGCCACCAACCCAATGAGAATAGGATCATTGTATCACAGGCAGAGCTCCAAATCCAACACTAGTACATGCAAATTAAGTTAAGAGAGGTTGAAGTATCAGTGACAGGATTAGCTTAACAACTTTCCAGAGACCGAGGGAGAGAGACAGAGGGAGAGAGATAAAGGTATAAAGAAAAAGACAAATAGCCCTATGGATACAATTCTTATCTTAGCAAAGGGGAAAAAAATAGAAATAACCCAAAAGAGTATCAACACAGACTTCAAGACCTAGAATTAAATAACACCAGTAACAGTGTGCATCAAATCAATACACCATTGCAGAGCACCATAACAAATGTACAAGGATTTTTGAAAGCATATTTCTTGTCGCATGTTGGTCTTGGATAGCAAGCAACTGTACCATTTCAAAATACATAACAAGTGAAGAAATACCATCAGTAGACATTTCCGCTGTCGAATTCTCCTCGTTATATAACCATTATGAGACAAATTCATGCTTGGAACAGCATTTTTGTACAAAAACAGGGGTCATTTTGTGGTGGCGGGAATGCGATGATGGAGGAGAAATAAGCAGAGGAGAGAGGGATAGGGACAGCACTCACAGCTCCAAAGTACGGGGCCTGGTGGACCACTCCTGTGCCCTCCTCCTCCCTGACGTAGTTATCAGTCACCACCTGGAAGGCGCCGGACTCGCCACACTGCCGTGAGAAAGCACAGACCAACGGCATGAATGGTGAGGTAAGCGAGATGATGAGGCCATCATAGATTACAATGGGTTGATGAAACAAAACGTGAGAGGAGGGAGAATCGTTTGGTGTTAAGACTGAAGAGCAAAGGGAGAAATTGATATTGGTCTGTAAAAATAAGTGTACATACCGCAGCAAAGTAGGGAAATAGAGGTTTGTATTTCTTTCCTTTCAGCGCCTTGCCAGGGAATCTGAAGCACAAATAGAAAAATTAATTAATTCAGCAATTTCCCGTCACTTAGAGATTAATCTGTGCATTGTCACCAAAGGAAAGGGGATTTGCATCAGTATATGAGCCACTATACCAACTGATGTTAAGCACGCCTATCGGGCGCAGTGGAGACAATATGCTAAAGAATGTTAAGTCCCTTATTTAGTGAGGACAGTGGAAGCCATTCTAAGTTTTATTTTTCCCAAAAGACAAAATACCTCATCAAAGTGCACTTTATCTCTCTGCATTCCCCCACTACTTCATGCAATCAGCTCGAAGGACCAAAGTCCTCTGAGCTGATGTATGGACAATGTGATTTACATCCCAGTGGAACTAGAGGAAGCAAAAAAAAAAAGAAGATTCCTGTCGCTGGCTCAATTTCTCCCTCCATGCTGTGGAACCAAGCTTGTTCCTGGAATACCAAGGCACGGACTAGCAGAATCACACACTTTATTTCCTCCCAGTCACTTAAAGAACAATTATTAGCATTACATTGACCCGTTCACACACACACATCTATCCACTGCCGGCGGTTTCAGCCATGCAAGGCGACAGCTGGCTCATCGGGAGCAGTGAGGGTTAGAAGTCTTGCTCAGGGACATCGACACTCTGCTAGGATCAGCCGGGGATCGAACCAGCAACCTTACGGTTGCCAGACAACCCAAGTGCATATTCCCCCACATAACTGCTGCTAGTGTTTGCATTACTGTTATGAATATTTTGGTTATTCCTGCCATTGTTTTTTTAATCCTTATTTAAACTAATAAAAAAATATCCATTATTTTTCCATGCCTACTACTTATTTGCCATGTCCTAAAAATGTCAGTGTTCAGAATAACCCTGTGTTATGCTGTGCAATAGATAATTAAAACACTGAGCAGTGCGAGGAAGACGGCCGGGATGTATTTCAAAGTCAACCCCTGAGAAAATAAAAGATACTGATGTCCACAGTAGCAGGCATGTTGAATCCGAGTGAAGCTGGCCAAAAGAAGAAGACGAGGAAAGCCCTTCTGGATTGGTTTCTCAAACTTCTTCCATCACATAATTGGTAGATGACTTCAGAAGTTTTATCATTAGAGCAGCCTTACATGGGTCATGACTGCCTGTGAGCCAATACTAGTTACATATTCATCCTCTTACAATGCCATGTCTGTGCAATACCAATTCTTATATCTTAGATATTTAGTATGGCCCTTCTCTTCCTAAGGTGTTGCGCTACTTAAATAAGCAAAGAATCGAATAAGCGTTGACCAAATTGCTGATATATTAAAATAACATTAATATTGGATAACATGACGGAATAACATTTCAGTAGAAAGCATTAAAAATTTGGTCCTTTGATTTTACAACAACTCAAGCAAACATCCGGTGATTTCTGTCAGTGGACCATAACCAAAAAATAAAAACGATACACAAGCAATATTACTGGCAACGCGAGATTGCAGACAGCAGGGCGGGACACAGGATCAATGGATGGAGAAACAGAGAAAGTATCGTTGGCCATTTAAATGTTCAATTGATTCTCTTCAATTCCAGTTCTATCTATGCCAGCACCAATGAGAGAGGGTCGTGTCGACGCTGTTCGCACCATTGAGCTGATTATTTTATACCAATAGTGGATCATGGAAACACCCATTAAGTGGCATTGCATTAAATATATTAAGAAGTAAAAATGCTTAGCTCGCTAATGTACTATGAAACGAAGGCAGTAGAGCGAAAACAATCACGTTACATTCAAATGATGACAATGTCTGGGGAAATTTCATCGAATTTTTCCCTATCAACTTGCGTTAGGTTCTTGTGTCAACCAGTTATTTTTGGTCGATTTTAAAGTTTGTATGGCATCGTACATGGTCAAGGCTTGCCCCTAATTATTTGGACCAAACAAACAATGAGCACATCACAAACAACCTCCAAAAATGGTATCATAGAAAATCATCCTAGTTATATAATGTGTAAAACATTCCCAACAAAAGTTGGCCTTATTAAACATCTATGTCAAATACATGTTTGACAATATACTTAATGGTTATTCTGTTTGAACGCACAAAAGGTTTCACTTCACACCCACTCCTTACATCACTGCCCTACCATGGTCTTCTGATCACTTGACAATTGTATTTATTTCAGCTTCAGCTTCAGCTCCAGCTTGGACCCATGAACTTGGACTACATTTGCTTACAAATAATTTGGTGAGTCCTCACGCAGCCCTGCCAAGATGCAGATGAGGGGGCTTGTTTCAAAATACTGAACGAGCACCAAATCTGTTAAAGGGGTGGTGAAACCAAAATCTGTTTGTGGTAAATTGTCTCATGAAGTTAGCACACCAATATATAACGTTTGGTCACTAAAGTGTTACATAGATCACAAAGACACATGGGACATAACCATGATAAAAAACATGTTCCCCCCCTCCTTTCTTAAACTCTCAGCCAAAAACACTTTTCTTTAATCTCATAGTGTTCAAATTCGAGCTGAAACACTGGGATCATGTACACTTACATGTTAACAAGTGATATAATTGAATCGCCTCGCTTAACATCGAAGCTCTGCCGTAAATGTTAAGTGCTTTCGGATCTTCCAAAAGTGGATGCGAAAGCCACTGACTTCCTCCACACAGCACTTATGTTCTCACCAGTTGAACAGTTTCAGGATTTAAATGTGAAAAAAATACGTCAACTATAACAACTATAACTGCCGTGCTTGTCTGTTTCGCTTTCGCAAAACAGACAAACACGGTGGCGCGTCGCCCCAATTACATTGTTTGGAGAGAACCACTATAAGTAGTGGCAAACGCGACCATTTTGGTCACCGTCTTGAGCCATGACAGAAGTAAGTTACTTGTAATGGCAACATGCCTCATGAGCCTGTTTCTCTTGAGCGGGGGATACACTTGTATTCATCACGTTTCTAAGAAATCAGAGCACGGTCTATTAGGGCCATCATTCATTGGATTCTTTATCTTTTTTTTACCATAGCCACCATAGACCATGCTGTTCTACTTGAAGTCGATTGCGGGTTTAGTACTCACTTGTCCAACAGGGTGTACTCCGCCTCTGCCTTGAACAGCGCGCCAAGCCTGGCCTCCATCATGATGTAGATCTTCTCGTTGGTATTGTCTGGAAAGGTGCGTTAGAACAGATCAGACCACTGACAGAGCTGAGTGAGGAAACCTGAGGCAGGGGCCATTTGTGAGACATCAACGGGGCTTCAGAGTCCACTTCGAACCAGCAACATCTCCAGTCACCACTAATGAGCTGGCCTTGATCTGCCTTTCAGCTTCACTAGGTCAACAAAACTTCCAAGAAAACAACACAAGTTTGCCTGCCAACTCCGTAGATGGATTGTCTGTTTTATAACTGCTGTATCACATTGGCTCGGGGGGGACTTTTTAGGGGTTGTTGAACTGGATTTCACAATTCCTCTTTGTGTTACTAGTGGGCAAGCACTGTTCCAAGATCAGCTCAAGTGCACCTGTTCAAATGGGAGAATAATGGCAGTCGAGTTCCCGTGCACCTGTGCCAACGCCCGGGCTGTTAAACGGAGTAATCCGCGTTTGAATGCAGAGGGAGGCGCCTGCACCCGCTTGGACGGCGCCCGACACAAATCAGACAGCTGATGCTGAATGCTTTTGGACTATTGGACACATTATAGAGCCATTAAATACCCACACGGTGAGATGCATTGTGAAACAAAACACAAAAGTAAGGCAAGAGAGTTAAAAGAAGTGGGCCCGAGAGTAGCTGGCTGAACGGTAACAGGAGACAAGGACACGCAGTAAGCAGGTGAAACCGAGTGGATGAGAAAAAGAAGAGCTCCACAGAAAGATATGGTGAGGTGCCGCATCAATAGAAGACGTCCATTACGATCGATGCTTGGACATGTGATGGCACAGCTTCGTTCCATTTCAGTTGACAGGCTTGCTCAAAAAATAAAGCCAGGGAGAGGGATGGAGTGACGCTGAGGGGATGGAAAAAGTCACAAATAATATCGAGCAGAAGAAACAGGGAGTGCAGGGGATGAAGAAAGAAAGGAAAACAAGATAAATAGAGTTTGATGGCGTGTTAGAGACAGTAGATTAAAATGAGACGGAGAGAGAGGAATCAAGATGACAAGCTAAAACACACCCATTAGTATTCTGGGGCTGCCTCTCATGCAGTACGGCCAAGCCTGTGCTATTGAGGCGTGGTGCTTCCAACTGTGCTTCAACACTGCCCCCTGGAGGACAGGACGAACGGCAACAGGGGAATCTGGGTCATTCTTTTATAAACTTACCACTTCCTCTCAACTGGGAAGCAAAAATACAAGAGGACAAAACACCAGCAACCTCTGGAGGATTTTTGTTAAATATAACAAGGCCAAGGTTTCTTTTTACCGACTGACCCCATTTGCATGCATCAATCATTCTGCACATGCATGAACATATGCTTTTGTCCATACACACACACTTGAGCTACTGAGAAGATTACAAAAATTACTATAATCAATACCACTGGATAATACTACCCCCCAACCGACCATCTTTTTGTTCAATCTTTCCATTTTCTGGTTTCCAAATTAGAAAGGAGCCAACATTGATGGGCCAGTCTATAGTCCACAAGAGAGCAGTCCAATTCAATAATGTGTACGATCATTCCACCTCTGGAAAAGGACATGGCAGGCTTATTATTAAAGACTAAGAAAATGGCAGTGTTTCCCATACATGGACCAATGTGTGGCGCAGCGCCACAGAATGAACACCGAGCGCCACAATTTGATTCTGTTTTTTTATGCGATTTTGAAATATAAATATGGTTACGTTCATTCATCTCCGCATAGCACTCTTTCGCCCAGTCATTCTCGTTCACACACGTACACAGAGACAAGCGCGCATACGTGGTGCGCGGGTACACTACCACTTATTGGATACACCCGCGCATCACTGATACATGCACACGCACTGACAGCGGATTCGCCCGCGCCTCCTCTCATCGCGCCTACAAAGGAGAACCCGAAGCAGCAGGATATTTGCGATTAATGTGAAATGCGGTTATAGTTTATATATATTACGGTGTTAGACCCCCAGCCCGTTGTGCCGGCGATCTGATTTCGCTCTGCAGCAGGGACTGGAGATCGGGAAGATCAGGAAGTGGGCCGGTCTACTTTGAAATGTATTTTGTGCGCGATTGCTCGATTACGCAAATCGAGCAATCGATTCGCGTGAATTGTTGAATGCTGAATTGTTGCATGCAGAATGGATTTCTGACTACGTCTCATAGTTGTGTTCTATCCAATCTATTCAGTACAAGAATTCAGAAAGAAAAACAATTGTGTTGTTTTGCTTGACTATCATACTTGACTATCATAACGATTTCTAATACACCTTGAAAGTGGTTTGGCGGATGTGTTTAATGGGATCGATCTTTTAAAGAAACACATCTCTCTGCTGACAGTCTTATTCTCAGCAAGATAAGCCTTTCTGACAGCCAGTCAACGCGATAATTCAAGGCTTGAGAACTGAAATTTTGCTAACAAAGCAAAGCTTTACACTCACCTTTGACCTTAACGTATTGGAACTCGGCATTGACACAAAGGGCGAGGTTGCTTGGCAGTGTCCAGGGAGTTGTTGTCCAGGCGATCAAAGACACATTCTCATCCTCCAACAGGGGGAAGCTGACAATCACAGATGGGTCTTGGACATCCTGCCATGTAAGAATGATCATATTTTAAAAAGATGTGCGTACTCACACTATTCGATGTCCCCGATACTTAAAAGGAGATTAGCGGCTCAAAATAAGAGAGATATAAGAGAAATCTAAACACATAATGACTTGTTCAAGATGAACCCGTTCAAAGCAAGACTTGCTAAGATTGAGAGGGATTACGCACATTTTTACGACTGCTCAATCAGAGATTTAAATGACGCTCAAACTGGGACTACAAGGCATCGGAGATGGTAGGAATCTCCTGGCCTTATTATGCTAACAGCACACACATCGCAGTGACTATATTATACCCTGCTGAAATCGCTGTATTTGACAGCAGTTTGGCAGGCTATGCAAACATGCTAGTGTTGGGAGGGTATAACATTTTCCAAACCGGTTAGATAATTAGTTAAACACCGGATTGTACCGGTATAAATCAACAGCGCACCACTTGCTGACAAGTGGAACTTGTGGCATTATGCCAGGCACACACTAGAAGATTTGTTTGGAAAACAGAAGAGCCTTCACACTTAACGATCAATGAATATATATTAAACCGTTTTCGTCTTTAAGTGTGTGGAAGGCAACGATTTTGTCAACACAGCAAACCATACATTAACCGGTATCCCCAACAACCCAATCATGATTCTCAAAATCATAACTGACGCAAATAGCAATCTAAAAAAATGACTGTAGCTGAAAAAAAACATGCCGGACAGCTATGCTTTTGCCATCGTTTTTTTTGGAACATCCTAAAGAACAACTAAAGAATAATAGACATGGTCGACCGGAACTTGAATGTACATGTTGCAATGGGAGTTGGACCCCTCTATTTCACAAACTATCACACTTTCGCTTTGTCTGCCAACTGTGCAGCGCTGTCTCTAAAACAAACAATATTATTATTATCATTATAAATGCTATATGCTGCATATTACTAAGACAACACAAATTATGATTAGCATTAATACAAGAAGCTCATGTAAGCAATAGGCTGAATTTATTGTGCCTGAACCTGTCACAATGACGAATCCCAGTACAGTTGACTTGCATTAAATTGAACCAGCATCAGCTCACAAATCGCAGCAGTATAACTAAAAACCCAACCCTAGAACATTACGATTTCGGTTTGATATTAGTGTATCAGGGCCTTAAACAACGGATCTTAATAAGAGCCGTGACTTCTGGATAATGTTAAGATCCTGAATATGATCTGATGATTTTGTGCTGTACCTTGTAGTTCTGATGAGACTCAAAGTTGGAGAGAGGAGTGTTGCAGGCGGTTGAGAAGGGCATAACCTTCACACCCCTGTACACTAGACCCTTGTCATACAGCTGCTTGAACACCCACCTGCAAGGCGATAAAGACCACAGTAAAGTATGAATATATGGACACACACATACACAGAAAAAGGGGAAAGCCCAGGAAGCACAGAAAATCAAAAATACTGCAGTACGTTTCGAATAAATAGTTATTACTAGTTCACTAGGAAAATAAGACGGTTCAATCCAATGTATTAATATATATTTGGATTAAAGGTCAGGAAAAAATGAATGATCATATATTTACACAAAATATCTTAATGCTATAACACTTTAAAGGCAAAGCAACTGGACGGACCATACAGTTTCCATGAACGAAGGGTATAGAGTCTTGTAGTCATTTTCAAAGTCGATCCATCTGCCCATCCTCCGCACAGAAGTCTGAAAAATGAATGACAATAAAACAGTTAAACATATTAAAAATAGACTTATCTGAATTATCTACCATCATATCATAAAAAGACAACCAAGGGCCGCACCTGCCAACATTGTCAACACAGAATAAGATAATCATCATTGTTATATAGTGGCTATTCAAAGCTTAAAGTATAGCCAGTTTCGGTGAGATTTGTTTGAAACATAGCCCTTTGGTTGAGGCAGACAGTTGATTGTTAACTAAATAAACTGATGGTCTATCTGAAGGGGTTGCAAGGCCCATTGTTTGTTTAGCCACACACAAGGCTAGTATGTGTGTAGCTAAACAATAATATATAATATATAAAGCTAGGAATCTAACAATCAAAACAATGACCAAAAACATAGTTATTTGATGTTGTGAAGTAGCAGGGGAACATCATTTTTAAAGTCCAGTTCAGACAATTTTAGTAAGTAAGGAAGTTTTGGTGGCATTCAAGAAGCAACATCTGCATGCAACATTGCAGCAATATCAAATGGGAACTTTGGTCACTTACTTCCCATTCAGTGGCGTATCTCATCACAATATTTCTGCACTGTTTGTTGTACTCAGCGATACCCATCTTGGCGACATCCTCAGGCCCTTTAATCCCTAATGCTTTGTCAATCTCGTACTCCTGCAGGAACACAAAAGGTAGACAATACAAAGATAAGACAGCAAAATAGCACATTGGTCAAATACTTTGGTTACATCGATTCATATTTAGTATTTCTCCAAAGTGATTTCCAAGTGAAAAAAATCAAAGCATGCTGCAATCAATATCAAAAAATATATAGATTGTGGAGCATCAGCTGACATGGAAATGCATTTACGCTCAGTTCCGTTTGTGTCAGAAACAACTTTAAGAAAATGCAATAGCGTTGCATCTTACCACAGGCAGACCATGACAATCCCAACCAAAACGTCTGTCCACGTGGAAGCCATTCTGGTGGGCAAAGCGGGTCACAATGTCCTTGATGGTTCCAGCCAAGATGTGCCCATAATGGGGTAGACCCGTGGCAAAAGGAGGGCCATCATAGAAGGTGTACCTGTTCAGCAGACAGAAATAAAAGTGGTTAAAAAAAAAATGCACAACATTGAAAGAGTTGATAGAAATGACCAAAGGTAATAGATAAGCTTATAAGGACAATGTGACATAAATACTGAAGTACTTTCAACTTCATGCCTGGTAATAATATTCAAAAACATATTTTGTTTGTTATTTGACATACAATTACTTAGTATATAAGAAAGGTAAAAAACATATTTATATTTCACAACCAAAGGGGAGGAGGAAAAAGATTTGTGAATGAGTTACATTTAAAAAAGGAGTGGAAATCGGTGCTTTATTCCCTAAAGTAATTGGAGAATCATCTACAGTTTTTTTTTTCTGTTTAGAAGATTTATTTAATACATCATTTATTTTTGACATACCTGGGCCTATTCTTGGACTGTTTGAGGCACTCACGGAAGCAGTCCTTTTCATTCCAAAACTGGAGGACCTTCTCCTCCTCAAAGGGGAAATTGATGGACTCAGGGACGCGCTCCACCATGGTTTCTATACAAAGACGACGATACAAATAAACAACACGAGTGGGGGGAAAACGAACACGTAGTTTCACAAACTGATTAACTGGGAATATATTTTCTTAACATTATAAGCTATAGACCAATGACAACTTCATCAGTTCAGAATGTCTCAGGCTGTCAAAGTACACCATTTAAAAACATACCATTGTTACCGAATGTAAACAATGGGGCAAAAACAATCCAAACGTATACATGTCTGTTCGAGCCCAAGTCCAACTGTCACCCTCTTCAGAACATTTGGTAGCTTGTCGTCATCCGGAACAGTCTAGCAGGTTGCATCATTAAACAATACCAAATATATATATATATATATCTCTTCCAAAGAACACACGTATATAGGAATAGGGCACATAAGCTTGTTCCACATCACATAATAAAGTCTAGAATGATTAGACATCTAAAATAATATAATAAATCAATCGCTGGCTGGAAATTTGGTACAAAAGTATGTCCAACACAAGCCACTTTTCCGCATGACACCTCCGTGTTGATAGCTTATAGCCTATGCTAACCGGTAAACTGGAAATGTGGACTTAAGACTTGGATATAAACATTTTCAGTAGGATTGTGAAATCTTGCATTCACATCGACACAAAACAATACATTCGTTTCTAGGTATCATCAACATTTAACACCAATATAGCTTTTAACTGCTTCCAATATTACTCACGTGTTCAATCCCTGTCTGCCAACAGATGGTAACAAAAGGAAATGATGCAATAGATTCGTGTCGTGGGCGGAAGTGTGTAAAACCCAGTGAAATCGGAGTGAAATCCACCTCAATTAAAAAAAGGTTTATACTTAGGCTTTGATTTTACACGGTCTTGTAATGTAAAGAACACACGTACATTGTTATAAAAAAGCAACATCATTAAGGCATTGAATGAAGGAAAAAAAATGTTTTTTTATGTAATACTTAATTACATCTTCCATGTCAGATAATATTTTTTTGGTAATAATAGCCGAAACACTAACCTTGAAAATGTTGCATTGGCTAATGCTATAGAAACATTGATTTATATTTTATTTATTTTCTATAGTACATTTGAATGCCTTGGGGTTACGATACATTCTGAGTTAGGACACAGTATTTAACAAAAATATTAAAATAAAGTAAGCAATACATTCTTAAAAAGGTAAACAGACTGCAGTGTAAATATTCCAACAAACAACTTTGGTTTCCATGAGCTTTAAGCCATAAACAAGATTAATTTATTTCACTGGTGGAATGAAACGAGTTTCCCTTTTTGAATTGAAATTAATGAACTTTTCCACAATATTCTAATTTATTGAGATACCTGTATATACTAGACCTGATTAATTTCATCCTCTTTTGCAACTAGATTTCTGAAGTTGTACCATGACAAGCCCATGGTTTCATAACCATTATTCATTAACAAATTCTGATTCATTCTCCAAATCATATCACTACTTACCACGTAAAATCCCTTAATATCGAAACAGCGTTGGTTTTCTAACCAGACTTTGAATGTATTGGGTTCAAAGGCTTTTTCCCACATTACTTGCTATTTATAAGAGTGATGGTCCCAATCGCTTCCCCACCTGCACAATAAAGACCCTGCAAGTTGCCTTGTTAGACATGTACTTGTTCCTTATAGCAATTGGCCAAATACATGAAGCGCATTAAGCAGCCAAAGGCCTTTTTATACATGAACAATCAAGAAACGATTTGTTAACAAGGCATAGCTTTATTCGGTGGTGACAACAGTCTATGGAACGTTAACAGACGGATGGGCTTGGTAAACAGTCTATTGGGTTGCTGGGGCCACTGCAGGGGCAGCTGCTGCAGCCACGGCCAATGCCTTCCTCGCTGCCTTCAGTCCCTTCTTGTTGTGCTTCTTGGCGAAGCGCATGTTCCTCAGGAACTTGGTGTCCACCTGCAGCAATAAAAAGTCTGATTTATATTGATGGTTTGACAAACATTTAATGCAATTTCTTGTTCATGAATATGTCCTTTGCTGTTTAACTATCATGCTTTTCAATAAAACCAGAACCAATGTAGTTCTTCTGGATATATAAAGGTTTACATAAAACCATTTGGTAACGTCAGCAAGCCATGCTCATTGCCATCACTGCCAAGTCAAATCTTGAAAACCTCTTATGATCAAACTTTTAATATTAACCATCTGGCAATGTATGAAAACCAGATTTAAATTCTATGAGCTGGGTATTTAGGTCATTAACTTATGTTAACACAGATAAGTGAGGACATGGTTCAAGCCTGGTCAAAATCAGTATTCACATAAGACTAAACATCCAAGTTCAGCATTGCATTATGAATTGTATTTGTAAATGGCAATTGTGGATAAACATTGCAAATCATGCATGTTAATTTAATACAATATACCTGTAGTTACACATTTTCCAGCACTAAAGCAGTGGTAATGGTTGTATAATCTTTTGTATTTTTAAGTGTACAGTATTGGTATAGATGGCATATGCATCAGAGTTTTACTATCCTCATAGGACGACAACTAAAGTTAATTAAAATGAATCAGTTGTATGACCACAATGATCACAAATCCAAGCAATGCAGTCTGCAATTAATGGGATCGGTTGATAGCTTGGTTCTGTTAAGAATCACACCAGAAATAATCATAGTCCATGCATCCAATGATGAACTTTACTGAAGTTCATCCTTGAAAAACCTCTTATGTCAGACACAATGCATGTTAACCTATTCCACACAGCCACTATGAGGCAGCTACAAATGGCAAGAGAATTTGGCTGTTGAAGTTGCAAGATATGTAGAGTAACTTCAGTTCCTTTCCATAACAGTTAACAGAGTGATAATAATTCCCGTCATCCAAAATCACAGTGAGAGTGCAGGTATCCAATATGACCTACGATTGTGAATGTGCCATCTAAATAGAACAGACAAGTATTGCAAGGTTGATCGCAAGTCACATAAGGGTTGCCCTATTCCATTTATGTAGTACATACCCCTTTCAATGATTCATAACGCTCCGCTTTGGGCTTCCTGATGCCATTCCTATGGGCCTTGCGGGCTGTAGGAATGAGAAACAAATTATCATCCATCGTATATGTATCAGAGCCATCAGTTGGCATTGTCGAGTTGACACCATGTCCAGCATTCCTCTTTGGCAGCACCGAAATGTAGTTGTACTTACATTGGTTGTGGGAGGTGTGATTCTTTGACTTCGCCATTTCTACTCTGGGGATCTGTTAAAAGACAGTTGTAGATTCAGAGCAGATCAAACTACCCATATTGTGAACAACTAGAATTGGGTTATGCATGCCAACTTTTTACTACGCTATCGTTAGTTAGCAGAGGGTGCTTAAGTAGTAAACATTGCCACATTACTCTACGAATGACAATTGACAAGCAACAAATCACCTGGTGAAATCATTTTGTTTTATTCAAATTGAAACCGATTCATCGATGAATCGGTTTCATGCAAAGCTTTATGTAGTGAAGCTTTGCAGGGGTTGATCCTACAATAGGAAATCAAAGTGTAACAAGTGTATCGGCCAAACATAACAAATACTGCTACTGGTGAATTGTCGTTCTTGAACGTAATCATAAATCCCGACCTATACGTGATAAATACGTGAAATGGAGAAGGATTGATTCAGATTTTAAAATTCATATGGGTGTAAAAATAAATACATACCACACGTACGCGGCGAGAACCGGAAGAGAAAGAGCACACGACCGGAACATGTAAAAGAGGATTCACTCTTGACAGGATGGCGAGGGTTGAGATACAAGTCAGACCTGAATAGTGACAGCGCCATCTATTGGATATTATTTCATATGATATATTCGAGACTTCACACTGGCCAGCAGATGTTGCTATGTACCCACGTAACTTTTTTTTGTTCCAAAGTAGATATGAGTAGAATTAAGTTAGGTCATATAGGTCTATTTCATTCCATAATGAATGTAGAAGGCTATTAAAAAAAAGTAGTTATAGTGTGTATTTATCACCAATACCTTGTGCTCCAAACAATATGCTCTTGGAGCTCTGTTCTTCTGTTTAGGAGAACACTTAAGCCATGCATCTCCATTTTACAATCGACTATAGTCCAGATTAACACCGAGTACAATACACTCACTAGCTAAAACTTGAATGGAGGCAGGCTACGCATAAGCACTATCACTGAGGATTACTTTATATGCGCTGTAACATTGTAATGTTCATTCATATGATTTGAGGTCAGCTAAGCCCATAGTAAACCTTCACAACTGAATGGTAAAATGATATACAGCTTGTGCAACGGCCAGTGGTAAAAACAAAGATCCTCAAAAATTATGTTATCATGTGACTGATCTCTCTCTCTCTCTCTCTCTCTCTCTCTCTCTCTCTCTCTCTCTCTCTCTCTGACTGAATTTCTTTGAATATGCTCTTTGGTCCCTCCACATCTCCTGTGTGGAACTTTGATGTATCCCTTTTCTTCATATTCTTGTACTTTTTGGTCTTTCATGTCCTGAGATAATATATTGTTCTTCACATGTTAATTAAATGTAGCCATATCCCTCTCCTCTCCCCTCCACTCCTCTCCTCTCCTCTCCTCTCCTCTCCCTTCCTCTCCTCTCCCTTCCTCTCCGCTCCTCTCCTCTCCCCTCTCTTCCTCTCCTCTCCTCTCCCTTCCTCTCCTCTCCACTCCCTTCCTCTACTCTCCTCTCCACTCCTCTCCTCTCCGCTCCCTTCCTCTCCTCTCCTCTCCTCTCTCTTTTCTCCTTTATTCTGATCTTTGTTTGAGTGAATTCCAGCTCAAGCAGAAGAAATCGTGCAGCATCCTGTACTTAGAGCCCTGCTCCACCATCCACGCGGTGGCTCTCTGCTCTGCTCAGCCAGAGGCAATTAATGATCTGAATATATATTCATTTAGTAAACAAACAATGATTTATGTATCAATCGTCCATTCAACCACCCGATCCATCAATCAATCTATGTTTCTATCTATCGACCTATCTATACCTATCTATCTATCTATCTATACTGTATCCATATATCTACCTACCAACCATCTATCTATATCTCTATCATTCATCTAGCTTTCTATTTATCGAAATATATATATATATTTCCATCTATCTTCATGCATTCATCCATATATCCAGCCAGCAATTGTGTTTCTCTTAATATTAATCCTAGCCCTGTGACAACAGATATGACTATATTTAGCTGCAGATCAGCTCAATGGTCTTCCCTGGCATCCCTCTCTCTCTCTCCTCTCTCATCTCTCTCACTCTCCTCTCCTCTCTCCCTCTCTCCTCTCTCTCATCTCCTCTCCTCTCTCTCTTCCTCTGTTCCCCCCTCTCCCCCCCTTCTCCATTTATCTCTGTCCCAGTGATATTCGCTCAACGCATTGTGAACCCATGGTAATGCGGTGGAGGAGTGCAGATTCATTGCTATAGCGATGGCTTACACATTGCATGTTGCACACATTACATAGTGTCTATGATGTTCTGCACGATAATGTGTGTAGAGCCCAATCCAGTGTATAGGGTAGCTGTGTCTCTGTTGCCAGCTGTGATAAACCTATGGGCAGAATGGGACCACCGTGGCAGCTCCGTTACGTAATGCAGACCCTCTGGAGAGGAGTTCACTTCACATGCTGCTGCCTCCTGTGTGAGCTCGTTCACTCTCTTCCTTGCCCCCTACCCCTCCATTTCTCGCCATTCATCCTCTCTATGCATTTTTCATTCATCCGTCGCCTCCGTTCAGCACATATTGCTATTCTTCTGTCCATTAGACATTCTCGTCTTGCTAGGCGGTTTGTTATGACTCTCCTTCCACAGTAGCCCTATTTACATGCTTTGCTTGCTCTCTCTCTCTCTCTTTCTCTCTCTCTCTCTCTCCCTATCCTTTTCATCTTAAATCTCTCCTTTGAGCAGCACGCTCTCCTCCTCCTCCTCCTCCTCCTCCTGAATAGCGGCAGCTGATTGCGTCTCTGCTTTGATAACAGAAAAGGAATATCAATGAAAGCTGATATCAAGTAGTAGTGGTATCAAGTCATGGTTCAGGCTAGAATGATAACAGTGGTGGAATTGTGAATCACGGGGGGGGGGAGAGAATGTGTGTAAATACAGCTGTAGGCAGCAGTGCAGTGTGTATTTCCGTGTGTGTGTGTGTGTGTGTGTGTGTGTGTGTGTGTGTGTGTGTGTGTGTGTGTGTGTGTGTGTGTGTGTGCCGCAAACCATTAGCAGACAAGTACATTATTTTTAAAACGTGTTTAAAAAGGTAAAAACTATAGCCACTGTAAATTGAAATACTTTTTCATTGAAACACCACACTCCACAAACAGGCACTCGAACCCTGACGCTGTGGCGATGCGGGGGGCTCCGCTCTGCTTTCCCACCCAGAGCCAGGACACGCCGGGCCAGCTGTGATCAGTGGCCACTAAAGAGAACGTCTGCAGAGAGTTAACAGATGGCAATGCCTCCACAGAGATATCTGCAAAGTTCAAAATCTACAGGTGAGAAGGCTGTTACATATTTCAAGTTTAACGCAAAACAACAAATCCTCGGGTGTAGGGAAACAGAGCCTTGCCCAAGGCTATGAACAGGAATGCATCCCAACTGGCTTCTTTGTCGCTCCTCGTGGACCCAAGGAACCTGGCTGAGGTCCTGGCAAGTCCCAAGCCCCACTGCTCTCCTTGTCATGCTGTGGGCAGGCCGCCAACATGCAGCAGCGGGTAAGTGTCCCCGCTCCTTGCCGTCGCACCACTTAAAGCTGCATTTCTCCTGTTGCAGGTACCTCCTCACTGAGAAGCTGTAGGTCATTTGGGTATAATTTCACATGCGGTTACAAGGAGGGTTGCCATGGTGATTAATCAGTCAAAAGGGAAAGCCTCTCAGTCAGGATACTCCAGCCTTAATTGCCATTTGCGGCTGGAAATCATCTACATTTTTTCAATTCAGAAATGTGTATTAAATGTGTTGTTCAAGTCATGAGTAATCAACCCACAAAATCAACTAAGAACCACAGACCTCACTGAACACCTTCAGCTGTGATTTTAAATTCTACCAAAGCTGGTCTTACGCTCGCCATATTTCTTATGTAATCAAGGAAAGCAGGAGCATACCTACGAATAACATAATAAATTGATTACTCTCACTATATTCGCACAGTTTAGCTTGGTAATTTAAACAATAATCAACTAAAGATATAAGAAATATTAATGTTTTAGCCATCTTGGTTGGACTATACCTCAAAAGAAAATGTACTGTCTAGGAAACACCTGAGGTCCGTATATAAGCAGGTACAGGTTTATATATGAACTGTCCAGAATTCAGCTATGAAAAAGTATGTCTGTGTAGATGAGTATAGCATATGTGTAGCGATGGCCATGCTACACACCACCTAGCTGGCTGCCAAACTCCACCTAGGTGGCTTTTACAAGGCTCCTCCATAACAAGGACGCAGGGTGATGATGTTTGAACCCGTTTATTTTGAGGTTTGCAGACAATTGATGCAGGCCCATGTGGCTCCATTTTGCCATGCACGAGATCTCCCCTGGTATGAGTGCTGATGGCTTGTTTAACCTTTGCACATTGATTGCTCAATGTGCAACAGGTTTGCAGCCTCTGCCAGCCTCAGAGTCCAACCAGTCTCATTCAGGCCAGGTGAGGCTGCTTAAACTAGCCATCATCCACACACACTCTACATATGCTAAATAAAAAGGCCAAGGCAGTCGCCTTGATTGCTACCTTTCAACACCAGATGAAAATTAGTTGTTTCTCAATTTGTTTCCCAAAAATACGACAAGGCATTTATAACAATATATATATATATATATTAATGCATTTCTTTTTTCTTTTCAATCACTACCACTCCACTCTTTACTCTCTAGGCTGATGTTAACAGGAATGCAATGAGGATGTGTGCGTGTGTGTGTGTGTGTGTGTGTGTGTGTGTGTGTGTGTGTGTGTGTGTGTGTGTCCAAAACATGTTCTCTTGTTCTTTCTGGCCTACTTTCATTGCATTCTGGCAATAGAAGTGAGGACAATACCTATTTCATAATGAATGAACCAATGGGAGCGCAGAGGAGGGAAGAAGAGAGTGTGCCTGTCATCATGTTGGATGCTTTGGCTCATGAGTGTGAGCAGGGGAGGACAGAGCATGCTGAGCAGTGCTCTGTCTGATTGGTCCATAAGAGGGTGTTGAAGACATTTGTGAAGGAAGGCCAAAGCTTGAGGTGCCTGATGCACAGCTGGGGGGCCAGCAGTTGGGGGAGGGGAGAGACATAAGAAAGAGAAAGAGCCAGAGTGGGATGAGACAGAGAGGGGATGAGACAGAGAGAGAGAGCATTGAAGAGAGTGAGAAAGAGAGAGAATGGGTGGCACATGACTCACGCTCTCTCCCTGTATTGGTACCGATGGCCCTCACACTTGCACATAGGAACAAACCCCAAAACTCCATTATATACACACACACACACACACACACACACAAACCACACAGACACAAATCCTTTCATCGAAGCACACCTGGTTCACTCTAAAAACAATAATACAACATCATGGATTGTGAAATATGACAACAGCTGTACGGAAACTGGGAATTCTAAAAGCTGAAATAATGAAAAAAAAATTAACTTAAAGGGGACATATCATACCACCAGGTGTGAGTCTGATCAGCCATTACAAGCAGGTTTGAAAAT
>NC_136945.1:7445648-7545648 GCF_949987615.1 Pollachius pollachius | reverse complement strand
TGTGTGTGTGTGTATACACTTCTCAGTTGGAGTGCTGTAAAGCCCATGATCTCCAGTCAATGGCACTTGGGTGTTTCAATATGATTGGGGGGATTTGAGGCCTATTAGCAGACCTCAAACACACACATACACACACACACACACACACACACACACACACACACACACATACTCACACACACACACACACACACACACACACCTTCGGTGGAAGTGACATATGTACATCCCTATACCGAATTATCAATTTTCTCACCAGGGATAAGAAATACTATTGATGAATGTATGACAGAGAGAGGGGGTAGAGAGAGGACGAGGGAGAGGGACTAGGCCAGAGGGAGAGAGGAAGGGAGAGGAAGGGAGAGGAAGGGAGAGGAAGGGAGAGGAAGGGATAGGAAGGGAGAGGAAGGGAGAGGAAGGGAGAGGAAGGGAGAGGAAGGGAGAGGAAGGGAGAGGAAGGGATAGGAAGGGAGAGGACGGGAGAGGAAGGGATAGGAAGGGAGAGGAAGGGAGAGGAAGGGAGAGGACGGGAGAGGAAGGGATAGGGAGGGAGAGGAAGGGAGAGGAAGGGATAGGAAGGGAGAGGAAGGGAGAGGAAGGGAGAGGGAGGGAGAGGAAGGGAGAGGAAGGGAGAGGAAGGGTGCGGAAGGCAGAGGAAGGGAGAGGAAGGGAGAGGAAGGGAGAGGAAGGGAGAGGAAGGGAGAGGAAGGGAGAGGAAGGGTGCAGAAGGCAGAGGAAGGGAGAGGAAGGGAGAGGAAGGGAGAGGAAGGGAGAGGGAGGGAGAGGAAGGGAGAGGGAGGGAGAGGAAGGGAGAGGAAGGGAGAGGAAGGGAGAGGAAGGGAGAGGGCACCAACGTGAGCAAGGGTGATGGAAAAGACATGAGATGAATTAGACACTTTAGCACGTTTGTATGAAAGGAGAACAACCCAAGAGCTCATAATAGGATTATAATGTGGAGAGAACAATCATGATTATGTTGAATCCTCCAGAGAGCTCTCAACCCCGTTAGTTTTCTAAATATATGTGCTGAGGCACTTAACAACAGTCTAGGCTGACATTACCGGTCCTTCAGCTGGGCTTTGTCTACAAAGGAATAGAATACATTTATTTTTACGTTTAACATTATATTATAAAATATTAGGCGGACATTTGTTTTTCATATTCCAATCTCTACGCATGCATGCCGTATATATTAACATATATTCATAAAGAAGTCTACATACAATACGTATCTATAAACAGCTAGGAAAGTAATTAGTGGTTAACTTGTCTTTCTTCCATCTGAATGATGTGGGATGTTTCTCAGTAGTCGACTTGTGATAATGGGATTATGAAAGGCTGATTCTATAGAACCGCTATTCAGAAAGACGGCTCACTGTAATACGCATAATTCAGTTTCTCCGAACAAAAGGCAGTAGCAGGTACTCACAGCATCTCAGTATCGGGCTGATACCCATCTCCACCTGCAACACTGAATCCTAATGTGTTCAAAGACGTGACAACACAATGTTCCTGTGAGTTCACCTCACCAGAACCACATGGGGAAGGCATAAGAAGAATACTTATGCCCATTATGTAGCCTTAAGTCACTTTTTAATACACAACCCAAGATAAGGTCCATAGTGAAAACAGTATGAGGTCACATTTTATAATATTCTATTACATTGGATTACAAGCTCCTCTGCTTAATTGAGGAGATGTATTTCAGTCGCACAGACAGGTACACACTTGCCAGCCACAGGCTCAAGAGCAGCTCTTTAACACTGAGATGATAAGTACCTTGCAAATGAGCCCTTGAGGGAGGAGAGAGACTTGCTCCTTGCGTTTTTCTGTAGAGTTTGAAGGTAGTGAAATCAATTTTGATATTTAAATATCAAAATTAATTTCTAGTCGTTCTGTTTGCCTAAAATAGAACCACCCACATGTGGGTGTCATAATTGTGCACAGGAGATTTCTAAAAGGTGGTTATGGAATACCATGTATCAACTAGTAAGTCTATGACAAAGATTTAAAAAAACTGATATACAATATCAATAATTTAGTTATTGTGAAGCGACAACTTAAGGCTCTCTCTCTCTCTCTCTCTCTCTCTCTCTCTCTCTCAGAACTCAGAACTCAGAGGACTTTAACTTTAAGTCACAATTTGTAACAATTCGACTAGCTGGTTGTTAAAAACAGAATGGACTTATCTTTAGTCAATGCTGATCGATAATGATTTCATTAATGTTATCAATAATACCAGGTCCCATAACTGATATACGCTCTCTTTGTTTACAGTAATCGTTCCACCGACGCTCCCCAAGCCCCTCCCACTCACGCTACCCAGCCAGTCAGGCTACACCAGTTTGCGTCACAGAGTTGCTCAGCCAGTTAGAGTGGACAGAACACTGTGGTATTGAGTTTTTTGAAGTCTGAACCTACTAACTGGGAGGAGCGCAATCCTCCACATTGTGACCTTAAATATCCACCCAAATGTGATACGATATGTAACACTATACGTAAGACTATATATACATATTTATATCTATATCTAGATATAGGTATACATATATCTATATAAATCTCTCTATATAAAGATAGATGTAGATAGATAAATAGATATATAGATAGATATGTCTATGTATATCTATATTTACACACACACACACACACACACACACACACACACACACACACACCCACACACACACACACACCCCCACACACACACACACACACACACACACACACACACACACACACAGACACACACACACACAAACACAGCCCCAGCCAGTACAGACGGTGCAGGTTTCTGGGGACAACCATCATCTTCATCTCATCTCACACAGCCTTATCGTGCACCTCGCCTCGCTCTTCTGTGCCGTGTCTCTCTCATCTTTGTGACAGCTCATTCAGCCGCTCACTGGTGTTCCTGGAATCCACTCAGAGGACAGATACATCAAAGCAGGTCGGCGGAAGGGCCAGCTTCCGATCTGCTTTGATATATTTCTTCATGTTCTCTGAACACCTCAGGACATGGCAAAGAGATGTTTCTTTTAAATGGTTCCTTCCCTTTGTCTTCCGGTCCCGACTGAATCCAGTCATTTCCGCCATTTGAATAGGATTTGGTAAACGTTTTTTATTTCGTCACCAAAAGCATTGGAAGTGTGCGGGGTCAGTATCGACCACAGGGGGCGGTAGAACTTCAAGGTCTTGCTCAAGGACACAGTCATCGTGCTGATTGGCCACCATCCAGAATTGACTGTTTATTATTTCTCTCATATCGCTTATTAATGGTATGAATGAAATCATCCTCTTGAGTTGAAGCCCTGATTTCCGACGACGCTGTGATGAAGTGCTGCTTGCGCATGTGCCGCACAATACCTCTGGGGGGTTGGGAGGGGTGGGGGTTAATTTAGTTTACTCCCACTTCAGGTCATTTCAGTCCCATCGCGTCGTGCGTACGTGTGTACGTGTCTGGTTGTGTGTACATGTGTGTACGTGTGTGTGTGTGTGTGTGTGTGTGGTGTGTGTGTGTGTGTGTGTGTGTGTGTGTGTGTGTGTGTGTGTGTGTGTGTGTGTGAATACAGAAAGAGGCTGCCAAGGCTGATTACACAACTGGATTGATAATCTATAGTGGCCAGATAAGTCTCTGGCTAGAGTCCAGAACAAGGCTGATAAGACCTCATCACCCCAGCCACGACACCATGGGAATCAACTCATGAAAATAATACACAACACAAGACAACACATGACAACACAACACAATGCAACACAGTGCAGTGAAACACAGTGTTGTCTTCTTTCATTGAGTGGTGTATTACATTTTCTAAATGGACACACATGTGCAAGTAAATAAAATGACGTACACAAATAATGTGCATCAAGTAATATGCACACACACGCATACTCATGTGAACACACATAAACACGAGTGCATGAATAAAGGGTTTCTGTCATTATGGAGTATATCAACTTCTGTATAGATACCACAATACCAGCCTAGAAAATTAACACACATCCCAGCTGTAAACCCTGGATTTCTCCTAAAACAAAACAGAGCTTGAAAGAGAAGCATGATGCATCAGGCTCAAATACTGGGCTGCTCTCAGTAGGCTAAACTGTACCATCACAAAGATGGAAAACTGAAAATCGAAAGGACAAAGTAAAAGATGAATTCAGTAACAGGAACACTAGACAAGCTTTAAAGAAGGTGAGAACCCCGACCCGGTTCATAAGCATAATCTGATGCTGAACTGAACTCATTCTTCCCTCGTTTCAACACCGCTCAGACAAATGTGTCAAAGAGCTGAAGTACTCGGATGACACTTGCCTTCACTTCCCTTCTCACAGATAACCATTCAGCTTTGGACTATCATAACGCTGTTGCACACTTCCCCTTTGGTGCAAGTGTAATTCATCTCTATGTCAGGGAAACAAAATAAATGGTACGAGGTCAACCCAGCATCCCATCTTCATCATAAACGATAAAGTTGAAATAGGTGACAGCTTAAAATATCTCGGATTTTACACCTTTTTTATTTTACACTCGGATTTTACCGGCGCATAAATGACTCTTGCGCCCGGCGCAAATCTAAAAAGGGTTGGTCTGAAGTAGCCTAATTACCCGTAGGTGTGGTTTGAGCGTAACGTGCAATAAACCAATGAGAGTGCCAGCTCCCATCCCCTTTAAGAGCCATGAGCGCAGTTGAATCTGACGAGTTGATATTTTGACAGCGCGTTTGCAGTCTGCGATGAGACAGATGCATGACCACATGAATTTCAAACTTCAAATGGCTCGGTTTATTGTCAAATAATATGGCCTAATTTACTCATGGAATAGCGTTTTCTTCCACAATTTCCTCAAATAAATTTCGGCAAAGAAAACTTAACACACATATGATATGCGGTAACTGTGGTTCTATTAAATGATATACGCAATACATTATAAACATAGTTTCTTATCAGTATTGTATGCATTATAGTTATCAACTTGTGTTCCTAATATGCATGTGTCCCCCCGTTAATATACATTGCCATGGACTGTATTATGCGTTACGTGTTTAGTTTGCGTGTGTTTAAACAGATGGACGCACACACGCACGCCCGTTTTCATTAATTATTTTACACATACACACACGCTCGCCCGCATTCATTCATTCACACTCATTCGCGGTAAAATAATGTTTTCTCACGATCAAATACTCATCAATCCTAAAAGTTATGGGCTTGTACATGATGTCTGTGTCAAGAAAATATGTGTTTGCAGTACGGTGTTTGCAGATGCATTGATTTAGAGTACAACTTATTACCGCTGTATCAGCTGTTCTTTCCCAAATAATTTACCAAGAATGTGTGGCTAGGTAGATGAGAGAAGCAAAGTGTATGCGCGAGGTGCACAAGCAACATTATGCATGCGCCCTTAAAATAGCATCTGAAAAACGCGCCACTGACATTAAACCAGGTATTTCCTGGTTTGTGGCGCAAGTGGTTTCTGAAACTGCAAAATAGCACCAGGGAACGTTTGCGCCAGAACACGCCTCCTCCTTTCGCCGAACCGCCCCTTGGGGCGCAAGATCATTCCCTAATTTACCGACGCGTGGCGGTGGAGGGAAAAGAACGCTCTGCGCCAGTTGCAAACTAGCAACGACACATGCGTCAGTGTCGAAAGTCAATTGCGCCGGATGCAAGATAGGGCCCTGAGGCCTGAGACCCGAGGCCATAGCAGCCCTGAAAAGGAGGACTGGCTGAGGGAACTATGGGTCCTGCTCCAATGTTGTTTTTGCTTAACGGAATTATGTGCCAGTGTTATACTTCATTTATTGTTACTGTCCGAGAGTGTTGTGTGATGATGTGTTTAAAGTGCATTGTATGATTCTCCTTGTGATGTACAGTTTCGGGGACAATTATCCCCCACGGGATAATAAACAAACTAACTAACTTAACTAACCAACTAACAATGAACAGAGAAGACAATCAAATAACTCTCATTAGCACCTTCTTTTCCCTCTCACCACCCTATAGATTTCTTAGGCACTTAAACCCTACAGTACGCTACATTCATTATCTTTAAATCAAGTCCTGAGCTGGACAGATCTGCTGGGCCCTGCAACTTTTCATTCCTTCTAGTCGACTGGTCACCATGGTAACACCGAAATAGCCTTATGTCATTGTCAGATGGATGGAGTTGAAGATTATTTTTATCCTCACCTTATCCTCTGCCCATCTCAGAAAACTCATCTACTATATTTTAAGTCCTTACCAGAGTATTATGGGATGTAGAGTGTGAGTGTGAGCGCAATATTTCCAGAAAAACCTATCATGAATGCGATGTCCCCTATCCACTGGGTACGTGGGATTACGCAACATTTGAAGTTTTTGTGAAACTGAACTGCCACAAATGGCCTTCAGAAATCTTTCATTAAAGAAATAAAAAGGTGATTGAAACGACAAAGGTAATCTGTGCCATGACAAGTTAGGAATTAATAATTATTAGTTCATTCATTAATGAAAAGTCCATTCATTAATTTATGAATCATTCATGACGTTCCTCAAATCTTATTCATTGTAGGGTTAAATGAATAATTTTACAAATGATTGAGAATGGCGAAACTGGTAAGGCTAGTCCACTCAGAACAGCATGCTCCAACATGACCTTTAGACCGTGTGTGATTGTGAAAAGCTCATTGCTTCTGAGATCACTGGGTTAAGTATTGCATGAACCCTGAATGGAAGGTGAATCTTAAATAAAGATATATATGTGGCTGCAGCACATTATCTATAGTTTGACAGGGATGGTTCAACTATATCAACTATACCCAAACATACAATAGAGTATAGTAAAACTTAAATTTTTTAAATTAAAAAGAATCCTAGGATTCCCAAACACATGTACATAGACTGTGCACAACCACAGACATGAATAGCTACTCCCATGTACATCCTCATCTACAGCACAGACTCCATCAACTACATTCAACACAGACAGTGCTGCGCCCTCACACACACACACACACACACACACACACACACACACACACACACACACACACACACACACACAGACGCACGCAGGCACACACGCGTGCGGGGAAGCAAATTCAAGTGTGTGGACGACCGACGATGTTGGACTGTGGCACACATGGACTGCGGTTTGGTAATCACCTGTTGTTACTATTTAACTTGTGGCCGGATGTGAGGACTACTTATCATACTGCCAGCTGGCCTCGTCCACCCCGGGCCGGGAGTCATGTTACCAGGGGGAGGAGGGGGAGGAAGGGAGGAGGGGAGGAGGTATGATGGACTCATATTACCAGGGAGGGGTGGTGGGGGTGAGGAACAGATATTGAAAGAGTGCTAAGGAGAGAGAGGGGGTGAAGAACAAATTCAAGGCATACAGGAGGGTAGGAGTAGGTGAGAGAGAGAGAGAGAGAGAGACAGAGAGAGAGAGAGAGAGAGAGAGAGGGAGAGAGAGAGAGAGGGGAAGAGGAGAGTGGAGAGAGACAACAAGAGGGAGTGATAGAGAGAAGAAAAGAGAGAGAGGCAGAGAAGGAGAGAGAGATACAGAGGTACGAAGAGGCGGAGAGAGAGGGAAGGACAGAGAAGGAGAGTAAGAGAAGGGTGAGTAAAGGAGAGAGAGGGAAAGATAGTGAGAGGCATGGAGGGAGAAAGATAGAGAGGGAGAGGGAGGGGGAAAAGAGAGAGCAAGAAGGGGTGAGTAAGATAGTGTCATCAGTGTTCTGGATAATGCTATGAACGAGAGAGAGGGTGAGGGAGAGAGAGAGAGAGAGGGTGAGGGAGGGAGGGAGAGAGAGAGAGAGAGAGAGGGTGGAAGATAGAGAGAGAGGCAGAAGCAGAGTGAAAGAGAGAGATAAAGAGAGAGGGACAGGGAGGGGAAAGAGACAGAGAGAGACGGGGAAGTAAGAGGGAGGGAGGGGAGGGGGGTAGCCAATCGTGGAGCAATGAGGACAATGTGTGCCAACTGTTTGAATTGTAGAGAAAAAGCGAGAGAATCCATCATTGTAGACTGAAGGGGAAGAGGGACGAGGAGAAGAGACATTTCCTCTCTTGTTTGTATCGTTCTACCTGGGAGACAAATCAAAACCAGATGTGACGGACGGACGGACGGACTGGATCGCAGAGAGCAACCTATAAAAAGACTTGGCTACAGGAGGGCAACTCACAGCAAGGAGAGAGCAGTAATTGGCACAGAAATGTACTGGCTAGAACAAACTGTGACTGGTATACAACGAGTTTGAATAGAATAGAATAGAATATAATAGAATAGAATAGAATACACCTCAATTCCACTCAAGTCAACTCAACTGCGTTTCTTTTACGATATAAGCCATTTCACAGCAAAAAAAACACAATTCAACAGTGTGCCGTCAGATGTTTTCTAGGTGTAGGGGTCAGATTACAATTGATTTGTTGTCTAAGCAAGGACACGCCAAAAGTCAAACTAACATATTTATAGGTTCGGGCAAATGCACAGTCTAATTTGAACATAGTGTGAACACACCGGGAATTACAAATAGTTATTATTACTCATAATGAAGAATAAAGATGGAACCTGTCAAATGTTGTTATGACGAGAACATCCTTCTTCCTACTTTGTAATCTATATTTGAGGTGAATTTGTCACCTTGCTATCAAAGAACTTTTTAATAACTAAGAATCTGTGCCTTCAGGTAGAAATATCAGTATTACAATACATTCTGCAGTCACTCTCAATGTCACTCCTCAAGGAGATAGATTGACGGGGTGGGGGGGGGGGATGTCTTGTTAGGATGTCACTGTTGTCTGGGACTGCACAGCTCAAAGGATGTTATTTCATATGTTTGAAAACACTGTGGTAAGCCTCCTTGTTTTGCCTGATTTCTATGGGAACATTTTCACCTTTAAAAAGGAACAGTCTTCATCTCAGAGGCAGGCGGGATGTCACAACTGTCACTTACTTAAACAATAACAAAATCTGTTGTCAAGGGCCAACAGATTGGCCCTAGATATGAAACATGGAAAAAAAGTTTTTCATTTTACTCCTACCTTTTTTAACTCTCTCTCTCTCTCTCTCTCTCTCTCTATCTCTCTCTCTTTCTCTCTCTCTCATCCTCGTTCTCTACCCCTCCATCTCTCTCTTGTTATCCTCTTCAAGTGGCCTGCTGCCGGAGGAGGCCTCTGTGGGTTATTTATGGAGAAAAAAGTGAGTGTGTACAAAGTATAATAGGAGCCAACCACTTAAAGTGGGAGGGCCGTCCGTGCTCAAGCACTACAGAGAGCGCAGCAGCGCTCGTAGCCATTTGCTGTAATTATGAGAGTCCATTAGAAGTACGGACCACATGCAGCTCCACTGAGGGAAAAAACAAGAAACCCTCAAAAATAAAATGATGATAAAGTCAGAATTCCTTCCCTAGGATGCTGTTAGCTAACATCGAGACTGTGTGTACGCGGGATTCACAAAGCTCTGCCAAACAGGATGCGAGAAGATAAAGTCTTATTTCATGGATGTACTCTCACACACACACACACACACACGCACACACACACACACACACACAAACACACACACACACACACACAGTTTCCCAACAGGTCACGTGTTCTGAGAGAGAGCGTGTTGGTACCTGCGTGTGTTGTAGAAGTGTCGTGTGGAGCCGGGGTCTTTTCCAGTCTGGCAGCTCTGGTGTTCCACCATGTTCTAGGAATGTAACAACAATGTGTTCAACCAGTCTCGTATCGACTGCTTTAATAAATAACTTGACTGGTTGAAATGATTTTTTAATGACGCTAAGGAGAGCATTGTAGCATTGTGACAAACCAGAAATCAGCTTGCACATCGCAATCAACTTTTACTTTTGGCTTTCAAAATCAAAAAACTCACAACAATAAATAAAAATCCCAATCTGAATGCGTCAGATATTGATCGAGATACAGAAGGAAACATCAGCTATGCGTTTCGCCACTTCATGTGTGAAACATAGTGATCTCATCCTGAGCATATCCAACACACACACACACACACACACACAGTAACGTCATGGACCTATGGGAGTCACGCAGTACTCTGCCGGTAAACCGCTCTGTGGGGACCGTCATAAAGTGGCGTCCATCACTCCTCTGTGAGGCAGAGCTGCAGCCCGGAGACACTGCGTCTTCTACATTTCCGAAAACTGCACTGTGACTCGCAATATCCTGTTTGAATTATCACCCACAGAAGAGCTGGTCGGTGGCTGCAACGTGTGATTGCGACACCGGGGAAGTTGTAGCGACTGACATCCTCATTGAAAACGCAGTCTTGCAACGAAGAGAGAGAGAGAGAGAGAGAGAGAGAGAGAGAGAGAGAGAGAGAGAGAGAAAGGGAGAGAGAGAGAGCGAGAGAGAGAGAGGGAGAGAGAGAGAGAAAGGGAGAGAGAGAGAGAGAGAGAAAGAGAGACAGAGACAGAGAGATAGCAAGAGAGAGAGAGAGAGAGAGAGAGAGAGAGACGGGGAAAGCGGGAGAGAGATAGAGAGATGGAAAGAGATAGAGAGAGATATGAGGATAGATTGAGAGAGACAGAGAGAGATACAAGGAGAGAGATGTGGTGGGGAGAGAGAGATGGGGAAAGGGAGAGAGAGATGGGGAGAGAGAGAGAGTGATTGGGAGTGGGAGAGAGATGAGGCTATAGGGATATCAGATGAGAGAGATGGGGAGAGGGTAGAGATGGGGATGGAGAGAGAGAAAGAGATATGGATGAGAGGATAGCAATGGATTAAATGGATTCTTTCCGTTGGAGAGATAGAGGGACAGAAAGGGGGAGAGAGCCAATAGTGAGTGATAGAAAGGGGAAGACTGGAACAGGAGTGAGAGATATTTTTAGCCGTTCGGCTCACTTCTCACACTTCTCTTTTGGAGGCTGGTTTCACACCTTCTCACTTACTTCCTTCCTTGATTTTTTTCTCCTGACTAACTGAATAATGTTTCAATCTCTCACAGACTCAGCTTTGCTGTGCAGCAGCTCGTTAGGTTCAGCACCAATATTGCAAAATATGCATGTGAGGCAAAAAAAAGGTTACCTTTTTGTCCTGAAAAGTGTGTAAGTCTACTTCTCTGTTTGTGATCCATTTTGTATGTACAATATCATGGCCCGGTATGAAAACACACAGTACAGTGTTAGCATAGTACGGTCTTAGGATAGTACGTGACTTTGCCAAACCAATGGTCTCAATTGCAGCTTAGTTTGAGACTGCAGCAAAACAGTGGAAACGCTACACTTGAGCGATCTGAGCGTTTATGGTATCAATTCGTCTGCACCACGACAGGCAATCTATGATTAGAAACTAGGGTTCTGAATAGCAAACTAATCCTTTAAATAGGTACTTCTGTGACACACACACACACACCCACACCCACACACACACAGACACACACACCCTGTACAAAACCTCCGTTGAGAAAGATATATGTTGATATAAACAATCTGAATTAGCGTGGATTCATAAAATAAGACTTTCTGCTATGAGTTAAGTACTAAACATTGTGTTTAGATGTTTAACACCAGTATGTCTCAATGCTTAGCATGTAGGCTTTGCCTTGAAAAAAAATGTGTTGCTATAGTTTCATAGTAAACAATTAAGTCCTTGTGTGAGTTGCACACACATACACACACACACACCACAGTGGTGTAGAGATGAAGCAACATTGATATTGGAGCAATTGGATGCGACACCGTCATAACCTTAAGAAACCACAGTGCTTTGGAAACCACATATTTATGTGTGTCTCTGCGTACGTTTGTGTGTGTTGTGTGGGTAGATACATGTGGGACAGAGGAAGTCTCATGCAGTGAGAGAGAGCCACATAACAGCCAACTCCTCTTCCTCACAGCGGTTATCGTTTTACTGCTGGCTCCTTCGTGTTTCCCAACTCAAATTTAGTAAAATCTTAACTGAGGCGCAACGTCAGCCGAGGAATCAGATGCAGGATCCCACAACTAATTTAGCCGTCTAGAACACATTAAGAATATTAATACTAGTGAGGATATTAATAATTATATGAGTAGTATATAGGTGATCCTTTTGTGTTAGTACTACTTAATAAATGGAACAGGAAAGAAGTGACATGGAAGTTGTCCTAAAAGGCAGCAATGACTTCTCTTCTGCACGATTAATAAAATAACCCAGAAGCACGTATTAAAGAAAAAATAATTCAATATTTATTTGCGGTATAAACATGTCTCGTGTTATTTCCACATACTGTACAATACGCAGGTGTAATCATATTTTCATCTCTTCACACGGGCCGGTGAATTGCCTGCGGTAAACATGCCCCCTCTTTTAATAAAGAGACAGATTGCATCTTTTAAAAACTGTTTACAGCACAATACAAAACAGCTATTCAAATTGTGTTAAGCTGTAACACGATTCAAGATGCATTGTCCAAAAAATAAAACAAAACAATAAAATCCCTGAAAATTTCCTCAGTGAGGTAACGTTTTGAAATCATTCACTTTGACTTTGCTTTAATGCGCCCTGTGAGTCCTTTGACGCCCGCTGCTTGCTATTCACTCTCTTCCTTCGGAGTGACCCCACATTCTCACCCAGGGGCAGCTACAAGAAACACAGAAACCGGCGTTCCTGCTATCTGGCAAAATTACAAACTGCGGAAAATGACGAAAAAAGTTTCGCTTTCAGTTGTTACAAAGACACACAGAGAAAAGGAAAAGGACAAGAGAAGCAGCTTGAAATGAATAGTTATCTCATAAATAGAAAAGATCAGTTTACTGAAATATATTTCGATCCTAGGGTGCAAGTCATAAAGTTGGAAAGTGGGATGTGACTTCAGAGAAAGGGAAGTCTGTTCAAGCATAATAGTATTATTCTCGTCTCTGATGCTATTTTAGGAAATGAAAATTGCATATAAACCCCTAACATATATATTTTATAAAGATATATATATATTTATATATTGATATTGAAAGGCCACAGGAATAGAGCATAGACATTAATTGAAAACAAAATAGAGCTAGTCATTATTGAAATCAGGTGGCCTGTTCTTCCATTGTGAACAAAACGGGCATGCTAAACCACAGATGTTTGAGGGCTTGTTTGAGGGGTCGAATGGGTGTGTGTGTTTATGGGTATGTGTCAGATGACGGGTCATTTAGTTAGTACTAAACAGTCCTGTACATATTTTGGACACCATAGGTGAAATTAAACTCCAGCCCAAAGCAATAGAGCAGGATCTTGTTCTAGTAATACGGTATATGTATATATTATATATTACAGAGTACAAAAGAATAATTAAAAATTCAGAGGTCTTGGATCTATAAAATACTGCAAAACGGTGTTTGATATATTGCAGAGTAATACAAAAAGACCGCGTTGACCCGTTACAGTAAAAGACAGCTCACTGCCCAGTATGACGTTACGTTCTGATTCAAACAACACATAACAAACATGTTATTTTACATCATAAGAAGAATCTTTGTCTAAAGTGAGATACAAAGAGTATTGAACAGTCAGCATTAGAAAGAAGTTAGAAAGAATATGTAAGGCCAGCTATGATAAAGCCTGGTCGGATTCAGCAGTCTTCCCTCCTGAAACCCAGTTCTTTGTTTCTGTTTAAGACCCTGTCCACATCACATAGCATCTAAGCTAACAACATCTTATCGTGCTTTGACCCATTTGCTCACACATTCTGCCACAAACCGCTGTATGTATACACTTGATGTCGCATGTTCACCCCCTCAAATACTAAAAGTGCTTTGGAAATTGTATTAAAGCGGAATGTTCCAGAATGCCTCGGAGGGGGGGGGGGGGGGGGGGGGGGGGGGGGGGGGGGGCAGGTTTGTGGGGTCTTCTTTGTTAGGACAACAATTTGGTAAAAGAGGTTGACTTGGCTAATTCAGGCCAGCACTGGTGATGTGGACACGGTCTTAGAAACCTCCCAGCTACATACTGTCCACCACTGTGACCAGTGGCGGGAACAGTAGTTAAAAAAACGATTCTCATCATCTTCCTCCCAAATGGTTGGAGCAACATCTAACCCTGGGGTAACCTTACTGTTAAGAGAGCATTCAGCACCTCTGAGTGGCCATGTAATAGGCCAGCATAATGACTCTTTCACCATTAGCACTGTAATCATCTTTTAGTCTGTAATATTCTATTATATTACATATATAATCTACCCAAGGCTTAAGGGTGAATCGACTCGGACATTAATCGTTTTTTGAGGGAAAGAGTTGATTCTTTGAACACAACGATCTCCTTTCTCTCCTCTCCGAATGCAATGCAGGAGTGGGAAGTGGATTCAGTCGGAGCCTCCTTGTCTTAAGTGCAGTCTGTTACTGAGGCCAGTCCCAGTTCCCTCTCCCTCCCTCCCTCCCTCCCTCCCTCCCCGATTACCCCCACTCACACAGGGCTCCATCAAACCCTTACCAGCTACACCCATAGCCTAATGCTACTGATCCCAGACTCAAGCCTTAAAGACAAGACAATCCACCAGCAACCCCAGTCTCTTAACCTATTGGTACCACGTAACTTTTTGGAACATTCTAGCTCATGGACCCAGCGATGGGGCCAAGCAATAGGGCAACGTCATCAGCATAAAAGTGTTCAGGCACTTCTTTGTGCAAGGTTGCTTCGCAAGAGTTTTCCACAAATGTTTTGTAGGAATTTTGCCGCCGTCGGAATTAACTGAAAAAGAAAGACAACTGTACATAAAGAAGTACATTTCTTATTGGAAAGGAAATGAGACGTGTAACTTGAGCTAGTAGCTGCTAGATTCCGTTGAGACATTTGGATCAACCAAAATCCTGTAAAGTCCAACCGTATACCAGATGATGATAAAGCGGTTTGATCTAAGACCAATACAATCATGGCTCTAATTACAACTCTTAACACCTTAGCCTGAGCACCAAACCATTCAGCTAACCTAGCCTCATGCCATAAGCCCATTGAGCCTAGCCAAAGCAGCCTTCCCACCAAGCCCCCGTCCTGACTCCCCTCCCCAAGGGCCTTTACAGCTGGCGGCTCCTGTCGCGGCCTGGGACTGGCCTCAGCACGCCTCCTCTCTGAATGTCTCTTTATCTGCCTGGCCCGAGCACTGGCGTCAAGTGCCAACAAGTTAATGGCTACGCCACTGTGCAAACTGCATTAGGTCATTACCAACCTAGGGGGATAAAAAACGTCAAACAAAACAAAACCAAAACGAAAAGAAAGACGACCAGAGATATCCCAACGCCCGGTCGCAGGCCAGGCAGCCATTTCCGGCCTTGCTTCTTCTTCTTTAGCCTTACAATTTACCTAAGCATTCATGAGATTGGATTACTCTATATTTTTGGACAAAGATACAATTTTTGTATGCGTATATATAAAGTATACATCTGTACGTCAATGTACACAAGAATAACAAAAAAAATGCATAGACACACACTTAAGGTCTGCCCATACATGTTCTGCTTTGTAAGTTACCATACATACATCACAAACATACACACTTTTTGTTAATTCCTTGGTTTTTAAAAACTCCACTACATTCAGTAGAGTGGGATTTCCTCCACTTGGCACCAGTCAACTCAGTGCAATGGCTGAGAAACGTAGAGAGGACGACGTCTCATAAATTAAGCACTGTGTGGATTTCCGTGTTGCCATCTTTGTATGAAGCTATCTGTCCTGCTGTCGCGTTCACTCACTTGTCCCTTTTCCTCAGTCTTTTTTTTCCTCTAGGACGTGTATTGTTTTGTCGTCGGTTATCACGCCTCCCCCTTTTTTATTTGGCCATCGCCACAGCGTGACAATCAGGAACTCAACCGGATCACAGAAACAAATAGCTTTAGCATTCCTCGCCGGGCTCCCTTGGTTCTCTGTTACCTGTCATCAATGACCGATCCTGCCCCTTCACAATGCAACTCCAGTGGCCTCTGGCCACGTCGGGGGGGGACTAAAACATTCATTAAAACCGGCTGCTCCCTCCCTGCACGCAGCCTGTGTTACCGTGGCAACATCAACACTACTACCACCGCCGCCGCTGCCACCATCTTCCTCGGCACTCCCCCTTTCCCCTCTCCCCCTCCCCCCAACCTCTCTCCTAGACGGAAAATAGAAACGCCCCGACGCCGTGGGTCCTCATGTGGACTCCAGGGTGTCCAGCTGGAACACGTTGTGATTGGTCGGCGTGGTGAAGAACAGCTGCTCATTGGTGGGCGAGGACGAGTGGTTGTCACAGGGACTGTTGAGGCCCAGCGTCCGCTCAAAGTCCAGCAGCTGGCCCATGAAGTTGAAGTTGGGCGAGATGTTGGACTTCTTGCGCTTGACGAAGTCGTAGGCGTCGTTGAGCGACAGGTTGAGCTTCTGCATCAGGTAGGCCACGGTGACGGTCACCGAGCGGCTGATGCCCGCCAGGCAGTGGACCAGGATACCACACTTCTGAGCCCGCGCCTCGTCTGGGGAGGGGGAAGGGAGGGAGGGAGGGAGGGGGGGAGGGAGGGAGGGGGGGAGGAGAGAGGGAGGGAGGGAGGGAGGGAAAAAAGACAAAAGAACAGATTAGAGACAAACAAGAAAATTGTTATCTGGCTGTAGAAGCAGTTTTAGAACACGATATGATGACGGATGAGTCATATCCTGCTGTAGGAATGAGGTGTTTTCCAGTTGGCAACCTTCAACTTGAAATACAGAATTTGATACACAAAAAAAAAAAACATCTCAACCCCAAGTTAATCAGAACCTCTGCTTCCAATTAATTGTATCCCAAACTAGTACAAATTCAGAGAAAAACTTACTATTTCTTTCTCTATAAGAACCTCAATGAACCCCTACATCGTTTCACACCGACATCTATAGACATGCTTTTATTTTGATACGACGCTATCTTCATACTAGTTCTACCACAAGGTTTACCAAACCCTTACAACTGTAAGTGGAAGCCAAAGATAAGTGCATCATTCCTCCTCCCTTTCTTCTTCAAAACCTATTGCTTTCTCCATCTCTTGTACTCTCTCTCTCATGTGCCAGCCTGTTGTCACTCTATCAGCCTGCCTCTCTTGTAATAGGATTGGGGTTAGTTGGCTCTCAAGTCAGAACTGCTGAGAAGGATGGCAAATTCATTTTGAATGTGATCCGTGCTCCCTCGCCAAAATAAAAGTATACACATTAAAAAAAGCCCCTCTTTGTTCTCTAAATAACTTAATTATACAACCATCTAAATCATCTCAAATGTGTGCAAACAAGGCATATGCAAACGGCATCTTATGCCATATCTGATGTTCAGATTCCTGATATTACAGTGGATAGGAAGCGGTTAAAATCTCAATAAAGATTGCACCGTAAATTAGTCTGACTGGTACACAGCAGTGAAAACAAGCCCAAACAAACATTCCATGGCTCATTTAAGCCTGGCTGGAACCTTTCATAAATTAGGAATCAAAAGGTTGTGCCAATTGCGCTCTAAAATGGAGTTATTGGATTATATTTACTACACAGTCAGAATTTGGTCACACACCAATTGAAGGGAGCACAGCAGAAACAAATAGCTGCCGCTATAGTGCTTACCATACAGGAAACATAGAGGAAACATTGATTTTTTTGGTCTCCACGGTTTTTCCAATTTTTTGGGGTACATTCTGTGTTGGCAGGGCATGTGTCTAGTTTGCTTCTGCCTCCATCCCTCTGCAGTAACAGTTACACCACGAGGGATGTCCACAGCAGAGGAGAACACATCCAGGTTCAGGGAATGACACTCCTCCCCAGGATTTGGAGCCAGCCATCTGGATTGTCTAATTACCACAGCACCAGAGGTATGAGTAATAATTGAAAACAGCCGGTGTGCTGCAATCGGTGAAAGGAAAACGTGGAAGGATCTTTGGAAATCTAAAAGGTAGACCCATCATGGTGTTACAATGCTCTGTGGACAAGCTGCGCTGCAGCATTTGTATGACCAAACTGTGGGTCTCCTCCACTCTTAAAAGACATCGTTCTTGAAGAACCAAGAATGATTTTCTTCTCTAGGAATCTACTTTATTCATACGGATTTCAGGGAAAATCACGTCCACTCAAAACCTGAGTGCTGATGCTCTGGTTTTTATCCCTGCGATAAAAGATTAATACACTGTGCCTCGACATGAATACAATATTTACGACCATGTAAGTAACAAAAGAGTCGATTCCGCTCTTCATGTACAGAATTTATCCAGAAATAGGCCTACAGATCTATTTTTTTACATAACAGTTTTTCTCTGTATTTGAAACCCGCAATCTGTAAAGCATTACTTTCCTTAAACAACATTCCTTTGCGTAGAGAAAAAAAGAAGAAATTGGAAACAGAATGAATCTGGAGGAAGAGTAACACAGGTCATAAACATGCACATGTTGACACACACACACACACACACACACACACACACACACACACACACACACACACACACACACACACACACACACACACACACACACACACACACACACACACACACACACACACACACAGCGCCCCCACTCACCAATGAAGGAGATGGCCTCGGGGAAGAACTGAGACAGGTTTTGACTCCAGTGGTCGGAGATGGGAATCTGCTTGTACTTAAAGTCTCCCTCGTGCTCGAACATGTTGGGCAGGTTGGGTGTCACGTTGAGTATGTACTTAATGTTGTACTTCCCCAACACGTCCAGGTTGGTCGAGTCCTTAGCGCAGCCCAGGTACAGGTAGGGCAGGATCTGCACAGGGAACGCCGGCTGGTTGCTGGGCAGGGGGCTGCCCTCCGACTCGGTGGCGCTGCCGGGCTCGCGGTCAGACTCGCCGTCTGAGCAGTCGGAGCTGATGCGCAGGCCTCCCAAGCCCAGGACGGAGGTGGGCGGGGAGCTGCTGGGGCAGCAGCAGTCGAGGTTGGTCTCGCAGTGCTCGGGGAACTCGGACTGGAACTTGTTGAATCCCCCTGGAGACAGGAACGATAATCAGTCGGCATGTTGAGATACGCCACCGCCGCCCACCAGGTGATCCAGATAGAAGGAGAACAGCTTCGAAAGGACACCCTGCTCGTTCACACACACCGAGCGAACAGCAACCCAATGCGCTACAAGACCCAGATCCATGTTAAAGTTATCATTACTTAAATCGTAATACTAATATAGATGGGGAATGTTTTATGAACTAAACTAAATATAATAATTATGTCATAAATATATTTATAATATTATTATGATAAATCTGTATCAAGGGTTACTTAAGAAACTGTGATAATGTTTATTAGAAAACCTATAACAAAGAAAGGATCGGTTTTAAAAAGGTATAGAGTGACTATTGAGATTACATATTATGTTAGCTAACGCATAAACTGTGAATGATGGCTCCATTGAGAAAGCATAGACCCTCGGAAAAAAAAAAGCAGCTTCGAAAGAGAAGGACACTGCTAGAGTCTGCTGCAACACTCCTCAGTGGACTTTTTGTGAATGGCAGCCAAACTTGAAGTGTCTGAATCGTTCCATAAATATAATTGTACACCACTGGACGATGTCGTACGATTACGGAATCCGTTTTTTTTTTTTTTGAGGTGGTCGTTCAAGATTAATAAAAAAAAAACACAAAGATCTGTGTTTTTGTTTCTCTTCCAATTCATTCATGAAAGAAACTACTGGTCTCTTCCTGCAGGAGCGCCACACCGACGGAGCCATTTTGAAGCATTAATTGAAAACACATTGAACCAAAGTTTTTATTTGGGGCAGATTCCACAGCTCCGCAATTACCGCCCCCACACACACACATGTCCAAATCATTTAATTCAGCGATTATTTTCGATATAATAGGCCTATATGTCGTCATCATATTAGCCTGTCGAATTTCCCCCTATGCGGAAATATTCAATTTTTACCACACAGACATGTATCATACCATGACAATAATGCCAGACTAAGATAAAAATGTAAAGTAAAACCACTAGAATATAATGACACGCTTTACTGTTCTCCTCAAATATGTTATTACAGCCCATTGTCAAGAGACCAGTCCAAGTTGATTAAGTTTGGACTCCCCGCTGCGCCAGTGATCAAGTCTGTCGCTCGTTATTAGTAATAAAAGGTGCAGTAGACATTAAGGTCACACTTTATTTCAAAATGTGTTACCTGAAAGGTAGCCCCACTTACATGGAAGTTATTTAACTAACTAGCCTAATGTGGCCAAAACATTACTTGACTAGATGTATTAAGGTGTTTTAACGTGGGCTCGAAAGGAAAAATAAATAGTTTTTGCTATAACTGTTATTACAGATATTTATGTATTGTTCATATGTTATTATTAAATACAAAAGTAAGCTCATAGTTTGAAATTAATAGAGGCGACACGGTCATTCATAAAAAGAAAATCACCACGTATGTTAAATTAAATAAAAAATATGTATTTAATTGTGTGTGATCTCACCTTGGAGATAGTACGCCTTGCAGCCATCGTCCCTGAGTTTCTGCAGAAGCAGACCCAGCACGGAGCTCCCAGTCCCGCTCTCCTGCCACTCGGACGTCGCCTCGTCGTATAAAACCACCATATCCGTTTTGCACCGCTTCACAAACTTCTCCTTGTCCTCGTTATTGGGGATAATGGACCGGATCGGGAGGTTGCCCTTCTTCAGCCTCCGGAGCATCAAGCCCGGGATGGCCAGGTTGATGGCCGACTCGACGTGAGAGGACTCGTAGAGCTCGTGCGAGCGGCAGTCCAGCAGTAGGAGCGAGCAGCTCGCCCCGGATTCCAGTTCCTCTTGCAGCCATTCCGCGCTCTTACTCGACATCATCATAGTCACGATCATGGAACCGCTCCAAAGATTGATTTTCATCAGGGAAATATTCTTGTTGTCTCCTGGTTGTGACGGCAAAGGGGGACGGGAACCAGAAAAATACCCCCCCAAAAAATCACTCCGTCCAACTTCCCAGCTTCTGCGACGGCGGGCGAAACACCTCCAGCGATGTCCCTCGCAGAAGCACGAGACTTGAACATGCAGGGATTTCTTCGCTTTCCTCCGCTTCAGCCCCTAATACACAAGTGGAGGTTTCATTATACTCTGTGGACGTCCGCTTACCCCCGCAGTCCTAACTTTGCGACGCTAATAAACAGACGTTCCCCTGACAGTAAACAGTCCTATTGAGTTTTCGGACGAGGTTTTAATATAGCACCATGGTTAGTATTTCTCGTTCCCCGACGGCGCAGAATCTATGGTTCCTCATCTCCACTGAACGCCGTGACAGCCGCGGAATAAAACAGGCTCTGCGGGCATGTCATTGAGGGAGAGGGAGGAGCTGGACGAGAGATTTAAAGGCACAGGCACCACACAAACCCGTTGAGAAGCAGTAGCCTCTGTGCTGATGTTCTTGCGCTACCCATTCAGTAATTATGGACCATTTGGCATTATACGAGCTGTTACACAGTTAGGCTACACGTGCTCAGTGTTCTGAAAACTGCCAGGAAGTACCGCGACAATAACACAACTTTTGTGATCCGTTTGGTCATCGAGGTCAATGCATTCTTAAATAGACTTGTAACTGGTTGTATCACATCTGGTTTGGTTTAAGGTCACAATAATGACAAATAAATTGGTTCCTTTTCACAGATTCACATATTTTTTAACAGCTGTGGAAAGGAAAGCATTAACATCTTCGAAATTTCCATCAATTTAGTTTCAATGTCGTGAGTTATAAATTCATTGAATTTATTCTATTTAGTTATGGAAGTTGTAAAGGCTATATAGGCTCTATTATAGCTTTTATAGCCTCAACGGTCAACAGTTATCATGAATGCCCGATGAAGACCATTGTAGTGTTTTTGACAGCAGGGACTGTACTGCTCATCCTGGAAACCGCTTTCCACTTCAGCTTTGGTTTATTTTATTAGGCCGGTCGCCATGGGGATGTTGCATAAGGCACTTTGATAAGAGAGAGGCACATTTTGAAACGTATAGCAGAAATGACCCCTAGCAGGGGTCTGCCCAAAGTATTAATAATGCATTCAGCCTCTGTGTGGTTACACCTCTGTGCACTGTGACACACACACACACACACACACACACACACACACACACACACACACACACACACACACACACACACACAATGATCTAATGATGCCATCAGCAGGTTGTGACAGAGGCTGAGGGTAGCATTTGATTTCCTCACAGCTGCAGGGAGGAGAAGTGGGGGATTCACCAGCCGCAGACAATGGTCCTTTATCCCCCCCCCCATGACTTACACTCACACACACAAACAAACAAAAATTAAAACAAGTGCTCAGGCAAGAAGCATGCCACACACACACAAAGTAGAAATAGTCCTTAACAGGACAATCCCTCATTCTGCGAAAAATTTACGCTGTCTGTACGACAATAGTGAAACTGTACAACAATAGTGAATCTGTGACACGTGTTGAGGGAGGGAGGCAGGCCAATGACAGACACACAACGTGTCCAATTAGAATCTCCTAGTTCTGTGCTGACAGTTCCATCACACTTCCCCAATTATCATGGTGAAAGTTAGGGTGAATTAGGGTAAGCACATTCCTGTCAAAACAAAGTAGCAAACTAAGTCTTAGCTGTACCGATTTATTAACATTGTACGCTCATGAATAATGGAATGATCCAAATATTGCAATTTTTTTTTAGACACGGCTAAAGGCTACATAGCACATTGATGAATATTTGATATCGTATTGATTTTTTTATTAATGAAACCATCCACTTATAATGAATGCTTCCAATATTACAAATTTCCCTAGTTTTCTAAATGAATTCGTCTTAGGTTTGTTTTATTTTACACACACACACACACACACACACACACACACACACACACACACACACACACACACACACACAGCCATCAAGAAGATCCAATGATTCTACTGGGGAAAAAAGACAAACCTAAAAACCTTTAGGCAGGGTGCAGCAGCTCTTAACGTCATCATTCAGCTGCTCCAGAAAGCTATAATGTGATTATCTGAAGACAGGAGGCAAGATATGCAGTGGTTTACATCAGGCTGTAGCAGATACCCTAGCCTGCTCTTCTCTGCTGGAGCTCTGAATGAAAGGTACAACACATCCCCCAGAATACCCCGCGGGTTGAGGTGGACCCCTATATAAGGAGAACCAAGTTTGACGTTTCCTAGTGAGCCTGCTCACACCGGGATGCACTTGTCTGCAGGGGAAACATTTAATGGGTAGAATGTTTGGGTAGAACACGTACAAAGTGCTCCAATGTCTTCATTTTCAACTTCTTCTTCTTCCAAATGGTTCACTGAGTATCACAGCTTTTATTCCTCTCCAGGAAGTTCCTGAAGCAAATTCCGATCAAGTCTCGCTTCCCTAACATCGCACTGCCCCGGTCTGACAAAAGACGATGTTGGCACTGTGGGAAACGGTGTGGAATGGACCCAACATCTGGCCATTCAGTTTCTAGGTCGCTCTGTCTTTTCACTCGACTCGCCCACCTCGGTGGTTGGAGGTGGGCCGCTCCAACGTCTCCCACGCCTCTGATGGCATTTCCTCGACTGCTGCCGTTCCCCCAGCCTGACCCCCACCTCCGCAGGCCATTCATTCAAACAAGCATGCCTGGGAAACACATCTCCTAACCTCCTGCTCTTCTTTCCCTCTTTTACAAATGGACACGATTTTGTATCCAGATTCATCTTGTCGTACCGCGTAGGTTTTACATACAGACAGCTTCCCAGCTTGAAAGAAAGAATGTATCATTTAGAGCCATCAGGAGGACTTGAAGTGCATCTTGAAGTTAAAGAACAACCATACGTCTGAACTCAACCGCTTGGAAAGAGCAACAACACATTACAATACACAAATAGAATCATCATAGTATATGGCTTCCTTGCATAGGCCTGGCTGTTCAACAGAGGGGAATCCATCCTTCAGGTTCCTTAAGAAATGTTCACCATCTCTACATTGACACATTTGGTTTAAAGAAAGTCTAAAGACAATCTCACAAGTGACAGTATACCGGCAACAAAGGCGTAAATATTTCCCAGAAGGGCCAGTAGGTCACAGGACGAGTTTCTCCACCTCGACATGGGAAAAACGCTTGAACGGCTCTCGAGTTGTGAAACACCGCTACGAAGCAGCGGGAGGTGGATCTACCCCAACATGTACGCTATGAAACCCGTGAACCCAGCAGAACCAGTGGGCCGGAGAAAAACATGTGTTACTCTCAACTCAAGGGTGTCTGAGGAGGTTGGATGCTATTAATATTTTAGGAGACCCACACATGATCACAAACACAAACACATTTGTTTACATACATTTGCGAGTGCCCTATACATGGGCCTGTAATATGAACTGTAAGCAGTCCCTGAGCGGCAGAAACCCCCTTTGAAGGTAAATACACGATCAAAGCCTGAGCTGAAGTGTTTGAGGCTTAGTTTTTTATTTGATTATTTTCCTTTTTTTTTTGCAGAGGAATCGATTGAGAAGGCCACAGACAATGACGTCATGACATAAAGTTGTATCGTTTGAATGATCAAAGAGTCAGAATTACATAAATTGAGAAGACATAGGCAATTTACAATCCAATTCCTTTAGTACATCAACTGCTGACCATGACCCGCTGCCCTATAACTTGACGTAGTACTGTGTGTACAGTTTTTCCCTTATAAAACTTATCTCACATAGGTCATACAGTTAAGGAATAAAATCGACCAAAGTCACCTTGGAGGACTATTGTATTCAAAGACTACAACGCACCCCAGAAACATTCGATTAAAAGGACTTTACTGCACGGACGCAAATTTCACCTCAAACTAAATCTTATCTTTCTGTGTAAACATCGTAGCTTAGTAGGCAAGGCTCTTCCTAGGATAATAAAAGATAATAAATGAGTCATACTTTATGTGGTAAATCTGGCTCATTCACACACAAACACACACCTGTGTGTGTGGTGTGTGTCTGTTTCTGTGTCTGTCTGTGTGTGTGTGTGTCTGTGTACTGTACACACAGACAAACGGCATTGTGTCATAATCACCATGACAGCCAAGTTACAGGGCTATAAAACTAAGCGTCCAAAGGTGGCCCTAGAACATATTACACGTTTTCTAATGAGCTCATCTTGGTACAATAGTTTTACCTTTACTCCTCTTTTGGCATCATTAATTAAACCATACACTACAAATATGGTGAGTGATGATCACATAAAACAAATGTTATCACTGCATTTGAATCATACAGGTTTGATAGGGGAATTCTATGAAATTTGAACATTGCAACATTGTTTATTGGAAAATGAAAAAAAGAGCTGCGTTTGAATAGGACATTTGTTCTGAAAGTACGCTGAACAGGTTTTCAAATGAAAATGTGAGGCTGTGGTATTATCCGGTTTGTTTTCTGGGTTGGCCTATTATAAAGTAGGCCATGATTTATGCATGCTCTTCGAAACACACCTTAAAGCATGTTTGAGCTAGTTCACTTCCAACGATTGGGACGTAGTAGGTTATTGTTGTGGTACTTATGAAGCTCCGCTTAGAGAGGGCTAAAATAAAACGAATGCTTTAAGTAATAAAATTAAGATTGGGCCTAGATTATGTCTTTTTCGATAATGATTGTACACTAAAGGTGTTGACGCAATATTGTCCCTTATCAAATCACTGTTTCCAACACACTTCAAAAGCTAAACCACATGGAGGCAAATATGTCTTAAAATGTAGTTTCATTAAATTATACTAATTGTAGTGTGTGTGTGTGTGTGTGTGTGTGTGTGTGTGTGTGTGTGTGTGTGTGTGTGTAAACACACACACACACACACACACACACACACAACAATTACTATAATTAAAATCAAGCCAAAATAATGTACTTATTTTTGCCTTATATTGCTCCAAGTAACAATTGTAAGCAGATATCCCTTTTTTATGGTTAAAGCAGGTTTTTACTTTTTCTTTAACATCCGAAAAAGTAGTACAGGAAAAGGAAGAAAGAGCCCTTCTCTAGAAAACGGATGAAATGGAAAACACCGTTGAGGGAGCGAGAGCCAAAAGCGTGGGTCAGAGAGTATAGGTGGCCAACGCCAGAAAGCAGCCACACACGACAAATTACAGCCCCCCCCCCCCCCCCCCCCCCCCTCGTTGAGCACTGGCCAAACAAGCGGAGAGTGGGCGGGGCTGGGAAGAGGAGGGAAGAGGAGGAAGTGAAGAAAGGAGAGCAGAGGAGAGTCCATTGGGAGGAAGGCGGTCTCAACAGGAAATGAGGCAGTCTGGCGTTCTGCCATGTCCAGCAGCGGCCAGAGGAGGGAAGCTTGCACAACTCACTTCTTTTTCATTATCATTCCTATTTTCTCCTCTCTCTTAAAGGTTCTTGTTAAAGTCAACAAGTATTTATAATAGTTTTAAATGTTTTGTTTAATATAAGTTAAACTGATAGTATGCTACAGTTCAATTGACGAATTATTAAAATAAATGAATAGAAATATAAAAATACAGTCTAAATGTATGTATGTTTTGGAACACATTTTTAATACATATTATTCAAGGTTCTTCATGAGTCATCTTGCGGTCATGTGAATAAGCCAATGTAGGAATGAGCATTAAGTGAGTCAAACTGCCACCTGCATTAACAGTACGCTCCATAAAAACCATCTTTAAGGCAACCTCATACCTTCTCAATCCATGAACCTGGAGGAAGAAAATATCTAAATCATTGTCAAGAAAAAATGCTACGGAAAGTAGACGACGATAAATAATGGTGTCCAACTGCTTAAAAAAAACCAGCACACACACACACAGTCAGTGGTGGCAGACTGGAGGAGCCCCTGCACACCAAACATATCCAGATGTACTCCTCATCACCAGGATTAGCAACTCCCCCCCCCCCCCCCCCCCCCCCACACACACACACACACACGTTACTGAGTTCCCTCTCCCCCTGTTCCCTCCCTGTACAACTGCTGCTCCTGGCAGGCAGTCCGGTGGGGGCCCATGCTAAAAGCTTCTTTTTTTTTTTTAAAGAGTGTGTGAGTGAGTGAGTGTGTATGTGTGTGGCTGAGTGTGAGTGTGTGTGTGTTCGTTCTAGGGCCCCAGACAGGAAGGAATAGAGTGGGCCCTGCAGCACCGCTTCAGAATTCCGGTTTTTGCTTTTCTTATATTTATTTTCCATCGGCACACTCCTGGTCGGCTGTTAAAAAGAAAAAGAAAAACAGCCACAAATACTTTCCTGTTAATGATGTCACCCTATGCTTTGGCTTGGGATCCTACTAGAGCAAGATGTTGAACCATCCATTGTGGACGCTAGATGTTTGTATTGTGGTCCAGTTGATGGTGGGGATGATGCAAGGAATACTAATTACAACCAGATCCATGTTTACGAAAAGGTCTGGCCGAGATGCCTAAACTGCAACATCCGTACCTTCATGACCAATATCTAAATAAAGGTTTGTTTAACAAAGGATAAGGGGAGGACTGTGTACACTTCAGACAGAACCAAGTGAAAGGAGCCAGGATACCTTAAATTAGTTTCATAGGACTGAAAAGACCTGCGAGAGGAACCAGTGAGGTCATCGTTTTGGCAAGGACTATGACAACAAAGCTCTTTAAAACACACACACACACACACACACACACACACACACACACATACACACACACACACACACACACACACACACACACACAAATAGCCAACAAAAAAGTCAAGTTTAGTCAAAAACGATTTACTATAAAAGTACACAATATAACAAACATGTACAGTACAATTATATACATATTGAAATGCCGCTATAAAACCCTTCGCAATCAGGGACACTCCACCAACATTAAAAAATCTCTTTCCCGATCAATAACAAAAGGCACAATTATTCAAATCATGGAAATGAAAGGCATTTGTTACCCAGGTCAATATAAAATCCACTGCCGAAGGAAGGATTAGTTGGTTTCGCTTTTTGAAATAATAAATATGTTTAAACATTGAAATTAGGCCAAATGCCAGATATGTAAAGCTTTTATTAATGATAATTAATAAATAGATTAAAGGTTGTTTCAATTGTGAGTTTAATGGAAGCTGAACCAAATCTATTTGAGTCTAAGGAATGTTTAAAAAGGTGTTGATGTTCTTGATACAGTAACACTAATAGAAAAAAACTATTTTTTATTTTTTAAACCTTACTTCTAAATGGAGTTCACACCTTTAAAGCTACCGAGGCCCGCACACACCAAGATGAATGCCACCAAGTCCAAAAGTAGTCATGGGCACACAAGCCGCGATATCTTGGATGTGCACACTTCCCCTCTCCGACGCACCAACGCTTGGTGACAGCTCCTTGCTCAGCAGAAAAGAGTCTGCGCTCAGCACTATTCTCAGTGAACAAGTCCTCTAATAGTTGAAACCTTCACTCCTATCCTCTAACCAAGAGAGCGCATCCAGTCGGTGGTGAACCGCCAATGCGTGTTGTCCAATCAGATAAGCTTGTGCGGCCCATAAACCCATCCAGGAAGTGCGTCTCATGTACGTGAATTGCACACAGGGCGTGTTTTATTTTCTTAACCGCTAAACGATTGATGACCTAAAATGGGTCCTTTACATGCTAAAAAAGTAGACGGGACTATTTGAAGTGTGCATGTGTCGCTCCAACTGTGCTAGACCGACCAACTGTGTACCAACCACAACATTGTACATGCTGCCAATCTCATGCAAACCCCCCCCCCCCCCCCCCCCCCCTCCGTCCCCCATGTCCCTCCCTGCTGTGGAGGAGGACTACCCCTGGCTGTGGAGCTGCTGCTGCTGCTGGACAATGTCCACCTGGTTCTCCAAGCACTCCTTCAGCTTGTCCTCCGTCAGGGTCAGCCTTTGCTCCAGGATGGACACCGTCTGCGTGGAGCGACGGGTGAAGGGGAGGGCAGTGTGTGTGTGTGTGGGGGGGGGAGAGGGTAACAGAGAGGCAGAACAAAGTAGGACAGGAGAGAAAAGTGGAAGAGGTTACATATGACGCCTTTTACACTGTCTGAGGCTGGAGATGGAAAAACCCACTGCCCTTCATTGATCTTAAACATGAAAATTCCCTGGAGCTGGACTGTCCTTTTCTCTCTAAAAGGGAGTTACATGGGAGCTTACTTACAGATATACTCCCCCTCGGCTCTTCCCCTATTCTATGACCATGAATCGTTTTCTTCTAAAGACCGTTTCTGCATATTTCCTTGCAATAGCCTACGCAATAGGGCCTGCGCAATGGAAACACACCGAATAACTACAACTGCAAAAAAGTCAGGCAGAAGATTCTGTACGTGGAATTTTAAAGGCCACATTTGATCATCCGAAATAGAAGAGCACAATGGATGAACGATGAACACTTTGTTGAGACAAACAGTCTCCAAACAGCAAACCTGGGCATCGGGAGGTAAAGACATGGCGGATAAACCATAGACGTTTGAGATCAACTCTAAGACAGAACGGAAGGGTTCATCTACTAAAGCGTTGAGGGGTGGTGAGGGCAGGATAAAAGGGTTATCCCTGGTATGGAGCGGAGGAGGAGATGAAAGACAGCGAGGCAGGGATGAGTCCAGGAGAGCAAAGGAAGGATGGAGGAGGGGGAAGGAGAGATAAGATGGATGGAAGATGCGAGGAAGGGCTGTACAGAATCAGCCTGACAGTAATGCATGGGTAATGTGTTTTAGCCTTTTTAAGAGAGGAGGCAGTTAGCGCTTCTTGGTGTGTGTGTGTGTGTGTGTGTGTGTGTGTGTGTGTGTGTGTGTGTGTGTGTGTGTGTGTGTGTGTGTGTGTGTGTGTGTGTGTGTGTGTGTGTGTGTGTACAGACATACATGCAAGACAATTCATCAAATTATTGTTTGCTGTATCCAAGCACAAGGGTCTGGCGCCCTTTAACATCACAGGTTTGTGTCCTGAAGCCCAAGGTAATCGGAGTCGTCCCGCAATTCACTTGAAGTGGAATCGCATTAATTTTTCTGCATATCTACAGCTGATACAGAACATGGAGAGAGGGTGTGCAGGTTGATTAAATACAAGTAAGTAAGTTCTGTGTGGAAAAACAAAGCAAAGAAAAAGCAAACAGACCTAATAGATATCAGCCCCATCAGTCTAGAACTGATGTATCATGGGTTGATGCTTGAATGTGTGTCTGCTTCGTTTTTAATTTAAGTAGAAAATATTTAGGTAAAATAAGATTATGTAATACAAACAAGAGGACCAAATTATTCAGGAGTACACGTCTATGCCTCAAAGTCCAGCCGAAGTGAACTTGTAAGGATTCTGCCTCAGCAGTCCGGGCTTAAACCTTGAAAAGTGGCCCTGAAATCACTTCAGCGAAACGTCCGATTGGTTTTCTTCAAATGTCCTCCATTAGCGTGTCCGTCCACACTGTAATTGTTGCGGGAACAAATTAGATTTGCATGTGCAGACAGCGAAGCGGTTGGTTCCCATAGCAACAGTAACAGCTCCAGGGCCGTAGCTGGTTATGAATTGTGTAATTATAGGCGTTTGCCCGGATATGGGACCTGGTAATGGGGGGTCTCAGTTTGGGTCGTTACCTGCTCTCTTTTGTCACAGTCTCGATCCGTTGAGGGAGAAAACAAATAGCTATTGTAGCATTTTAAATCGTCGAGACAAAAAAAAAAAAAATAAAGAATAAAATAAATCAATGGATGTGGATATCCATTGCATGCATGTGCCATTTATTTGACAGGCCTGTCTGAATATGCTGCAAATCCGGTTCAATGGTTAGCAACTACTAACTCAACTGCAGTCATTGTTATTTAACTAACATTGCTATGAGGATGTTTTAAGGAAGTAGCACACCATTTCCAGTGGTACCTCACCTGTATTATTTTTACACATAACACAATGAAAAAGCGAGGCTGCCCCGCCCACTCATTCACAATGGCTGACAGATGTTATGTCCGGCCTTAAGCTTGAAAAACTCAGGTACTCCCTTCAACAGTCGATTGAATGTGAGTTTGATTAAAATATTTCCCTCTATATATTTTATTTGTATCTATATCTATATACGTTTCAAACCCTCACTGCCGCGACACCTCATATGATCAGTCGTAACAGAAGGTTCTGATAACCATCAATCTGTTTGCCAGAAGCTAGTCAATCCTGAAAAGTGCTTTAATCTACTTGAGGCAGTAAAGGGTCCCACCTAATCAATTAGAAGCATGCTGAAAGATAAAAGAGGTGACAGAAAAAGGTATATCTAAACAGTAAGCTTTGGTTATCAGGCTCAATCAAACAGCTGTCATCCTGTATTATTCCTCCTTTACAGAGCATGTAAGTTAACACCCTGATACCATTGAGGAATCCAACCAGAATCCCCCCACCAAAAGGAATCAAAGGACTATGTGATTTGACAAACATCTGACGTAAGAGGCTGATGTTATTGAATTCCTAACTTTTAGATATTTCAGTTGTCTTTTTGCTTTCTCTTGAATGATGAGTCTTGGTTTTTGTCCGATTCCTAGCAATGTCTGGATTGTGTGCCTTATCCCACTGAACATATTGTGATGCGTCATGACATAAATATTAGTCTGGGCCACATCAACGGACCACATGAACACATGGGAATGTCACACAACGTTGACGCGTCAAAACACCAACCGCATATGAATGCAGTATCTCACGCTGCACCCCACCATCCAACATTAAACCGTTTGGATATATGAACGGGAATGAATAATGAATTCAAACATCAAATTATCACTCAAGTCCTGCCCTACATTTACACGAGTAGCACCCCTGGTATCTCACATCTCATGAAAAGCCACACGGTGGATTGAGGCTCAAACACAGATAAGAAAAGGACAAGAAACAGAGATGGAGAGATACAGAGAGAGAGATACACAGAGAGGAGAGAGATACACCAGAGAGAGAGAGAGAGAGAGAGAGAGAGAGAGAGAGAGAGAGAGAGAGAGAGAGAGAGAGAGAGAGAGAGAGAGAGAGAGGAGAGAGAGAGAGAGAGAGAGAGAGAAAAGTGATATAACCCAGTCCTTATGGACCAACATACAGAACACATCATGACTTAACAAAAGCACAGAAGGGGAACACTGATCGCCACCAGGTCCTCTCTGGTTCATCACCAGCAACCTTATCCCCCTTCTACAGGGGAGGAAGAAAATAATAAAAACGGCTTGGAGTTATTTTTTGTTATCATCCCGCGCACTGTGGTTGTAGATCAATAATCCTCTGTTTCAACTCTGTTTCAACTGTATGTGTGTGTGTGTGTGTGTGTGTGTGTGTGTGTGTGTGTGTGTGTGTGTGTGTGTGTGTGTGTGTGTGTGTGTATCCCCATATCCCCAGGCGAAGGACATTTTATACAGGCCTATAGTTTTCATCTTGAGTAGAAACCCAATCTCTACGCTCCCGAAATAGAATTTCCAAGTTCTGTGCAGAGTCCATATTATCCTACACAGGGACACACACACACACACACACACACACACACACCGCTCCAAGCACTTTGGCCCCTGTTACCGTGCCGATGGTTACACAGCTGCACAAGCCACATTTCCACGATCCCATGGACAAATTACGGACAAACCTGCTTTGTGGGGTTAACTGTGTTTTTAATGGACATCGGACTACTAGAATACCAAAACCAAACCAAAAAACTGAGACAGATGTGACGTATGATCATGAAATATGGTTTGGTGGTCACTTGGGCATTCTTCATTAAAACAATACCATTAAAACCATAAATTAGAAGGTGAGTACAAGTGCTGCCTCAGCGCCTGGCCAGCTGGGGCCACAGCCACCGCACAGAACGACGCCCGCCACACTCAGGACAACATACATCTGACACACACACACACACACACACACACACACACACACACACACGCACACCGAGCCTGTGAAACCCCATCCTGCGAGTGTCTCCGACCCGTGTGGGCGGCTCAGTCCAGTCGTACCTCCGTACATTTGTTTGTTTGTGCTGCCCTTTCCTTCTGTGGTAAATGGCATTTTTCTTGCCCTTTTCTTGTTCGGCCACTCTACTGTTTTTTGCAATTAACACACACACACACGCACACACACACACACTCCCACACACAAAACCTATTGAAACAAGTCAGCTACCACCTGAGCCGGCTATCTCTCCACTCCTCAGCCTGTCGTCTGTATAGCTGGTTATATTGTGTACTATTTATTATAGTTATATAAGTTATATAAGTCCTTGACAGGATGGGACTTACAGTGAATTCAGACGCATGGTGAATGGATTTGTTTTCTTAAAGCGCTTTTTATTTTGAGTTGCGATGCGCTTCACAATTTATTCCTCACATTCACCCAGTGGTGAAAACTAACAAATATAAATAACTTCTTCACTATTTTACAACAAAAGTTTTTTTATTACCTTTACTCCAATCCATTTGCAGAGGACTCATCATTACACGCTAAAATTAAGATACGAAAGTATTATATATATTTTTTATCCTGGCAGACTTCTGTACTTTTTAGAGTGTTATGTATCGATTGATGAGCTGCCCATCTTACTGACGAGTTGAGGCACATCAAGCACATATTTCATGTCAACTCACAAACGCATATCGTAATTTAAACACAAGTACGCTTTCACCAAGATACATACCTGAGTTTGTTAGGTACATTATATTTGAACGTTAGGAACGTTTACTCAACAAATTGTTATACTTACTTTTACAAGTCACAATCATCCAAGTTATTGTACTTTTACTCAAGAATGACTTTTAGCAGTTTATACAACACTGCATTAATATGTTGGCTACATAGCTAGTTGTACTGACAGCATTTTCACTTTATTGCTAGTTGTATTGCTTCACAAGCTAACTGTATAGCTAGTTGTACTGCGTAGCATGTTAACTGCAGAGCTAGTTGTATCGCTTCATCAGCTGCATAGCTAGTTGTACCGCTTCTTCAACTGTACTGTATAGCCAGTTGTACTGCTTCGTCAACAGAATATCTAGTTGTACAGCTGAGCACATCAACTGTATAGGTGGTTGTAGAAAATTGGGAAAAATAACCCTTTAAATGGTTACTTCTGGTGAGATTTTTTTGGGAAAAATGTACAGATTGAGTTTACAAATATGACATAACAACCAACAGAGTGAAGGTATCTGCTGACTGACACCAGATCATTGTGCAAATGTGGCTTGAACTTTTTTTTTTGCATTGGCTCTGCCAATCCAGTAGTGCCGGTGCGCTGCTGCTGAATGCATATAGGGGAAACACTGCAACTGTACAGCTAGTTGTACTGCTTGGTATGTCAACTGTATAGCTAGTTGTACTGCTTAGCATTTTAAAGGTTTAGCTAGTTGTACTTCTCAGCATGGCCACTGTTTATCTACTGCCTAGCCTATTCAGTGCCTCTCAAGGGAATTAACTGAATAATGTACTTTATTTCAGAATATCCCCACACACAAGTACTTATAAATACCTGTTCATCTAATTTTCTCATATGTCCCTCAATACAGACAGAGAGAGGAATATGGTGCCATTGTGAGTTTTTTAATCCTTGAGCGGAGCGAGTTGGTCCGGTCAATTATATGCATGTCTGTCAAATTCACATTCCAAAGCCAGAGGAGCCGTTGCAAGGAGGGAAACGCTCTACTTAGTCAGTGGTATGATGATAGGCCACCAAGATCAGGTCAAAGTGAGTTTAGAAGGGGCGCCATCACTGAGCCATGGATAAAGCAAACACGAACGATAGAGTCCTACTTCATCATAACTCTTCCTTTGGGGAGCCATGAGCCTGGTACAGGAGGAATGCAGCTGGAATGTATGAAATGCTGTATAAACATACAGTACGATGCTTTTGGGATATTTGTATGCAGCCGGGGTCAGGGGTTAGAGGTTAAAGGCCCCCCCCCCCCCCCCACCTAAGAGGTCTGCAAGACAGCCTGTCAGGCACGGAGCCACCATTAAATACTTCCATGTGCTGAACTTCATCACACACACACACACACACACACACACACACACACACACACACACACACACACACACACACACACACACACACACACACACACACACACACACACACACACACACAGATGACGATGGTAGCTGTGGTATTTCAACTTTTTAAGAGCCAGTGAGTTCTCCAACTGTTTCTGTATGAATGTTGTCCTTCCCTAGGGGTACATTCATAAACTCCGGTCCATCCTCTTGCATATATCATCTTCCTCAATTACTTTCTTCAAGCAATGCACATCATTCTTGTCCCGTTTACCTAAGAATCCTAGGATTCCATTTGTAATAGTTGTTTTTAGTCGTGCGTAGTCGAGGCTCATCAAAGCAGAGAAGCCAGAATAATTAATAGGTAGGTATTAAGGGAGTCCTCAGAATTGGGTGGGTCGCTCATGTTACACAGTTCTGCTTATTAATTGCTGCATTTGTTTGGTCATTTTATAGTTCATAAATAAGAGTAGCAGATAACACATATCGGGACAGTTTAACAAGGTGAGATGCATCGTATAATGGCAATGACCCCCTTCGAACTATGAAGCGTTCTTGGTGTTTCTTAATACTGGCTGGCTAAACGCATTAACAGATACTAACTGTGATCGTCTGCCACGCAACCACTTTACATACAAATGTAAAAAAATAAGGGAAGCGCTTGCTGCATAACACAAACTCATTCTGGCGAGGAAATGCAGATACATCTTCAAATGATCGTTTAATTTGCATTACCCAATAGTTTCAACAGAACCGATCAGAAGCAGCCTCTGTATCAGCCTTAAAACACGACACTGAGAAAGCCACCCCAACACGAGTAGAAAATAAAACACAGAGCAGGAATTAATAAGAAGCAAAGCATCTATAACTCTGTTCTGGTTGGTGTTCGGTTGGGTTTTCTCTTCTGGTTTATTTTTAGGTCTAACCCTGGAGGCTTTGGTTTGGTCGGGCTTCAAACTGAGCATGGCCTTTACACAGCTCCTGAAACGTTCATAAAAAACAACACAAGCAGAACGCACACAGCCAGATGTGTGCTACCTGTCCTTGTTTAAAGAATAGAGAGCTGCAAAACTGTTATCTATGCAAAGTTGGGAAACAAAATGTTTCTCTGAAGCAAAATGCAGTAACTTAACCATTTCAGTCAGCTGACAAAGTCCAGTTATTTAGATTTTGCAAACCTATACTATGGCCGACATTGTAGTCATAAAAGTCAGCAGTAATATATCTTTTAAAATCGCTTTCTATTCAAGTGAATGTTCAAATATGCAGTGCAATAAAATGAATTGATTTGACCAAAGCACAAGAATGAACGTCAACGTCAAACATAAACCTGCCAGAAGTATACGACGACCAGTGGCTATGAGAAACGGATGCAAGCCAGCCCTGCATAGCCACGTCATCCATATACCCTGTTTCTGTGAATAGGGTTCTAGTAGGGTTCTCAATGTATTGGGAGGTAACATCTCACCAGAATGTATCTACAGTGGTTATAAGATACATAGAAATCATAGGATGTATAGCAATTTCATCAACTGCAAAAGGATAATAGCATAGTAGTTTAGAAAATAGCATAGGTGCTTGGGATTAGCTCAGGCTACCGGTTGGAATCTATGAGCAAGCTTACCCCAAAGTAATAATATGAATACATTTTGATGAATGAATGAATAAATAAATAAATACATATATAAAGGCTTTTCACAACACCCACTCTGCAGTTTCTTTGCTTCTGAGCATCTAAGCCCTTAATGAAGGCCAACTGACAAACATACCTTGTACTTCATTTAGTTTAATGTGAGAGTACCGGTAAGGAAGTACTGTTACCTTCAGTCGCTTGTGAGATACAAAGAAATGCACATCGTTTCCGGATGACGTGTAACAGAGGTGAGTGCAGACGGACTACCTAACCCTAACAGAGATCCTTCAGAGACTCTTACCTGAGTGAGGATGTCCAGTTGGTTCACAATGCGCTCCAGAGTGCTGGACAGGGCTGAAGAGACCCCACCATCAGAGGTCTGGGTCTGGGCTTGGTGCTGGGGGCTGCTGGCCCTGGCCTGGGCCTGGGGTGGGTGCTGATGGGTGCTGGGGGCTCTAATGGACTGGGAGTGGGCGGTTCTGTTGTGGCTGCTAGGACCGGGGTTGTGAGGGTGGGAGAGGGTGTGCCAGTCGGTCGTATTGCTGACCTCTGCCACACTGCACGTCTGAACAAAGAGAAGAGGGAAGAAAAAAAATACTACTTTAGGATGTTTTTGACAGATGGGGATGGTGAACCCCTGCTTATGACACTGTATTTTTCTACTATTCTAACACAACATAGCAGTGGATAGGTTTCACCGCTCACCAATGACCACCTGACCCATCATCTAATGCATTATGGACCAGTAACCATTAGGAGAGGAACGTAGCCATTCATTACTAACGGATGACTACTGGCTGCTGCTCTACCGTGGCCAAGGAAGGTCAGGTCTCTCCGGGTTGCGTTAGAGAGAACTACAATTAAAAGCACATGGAATGGTAACAGCTCCACCGCGATGACAGCTACATGATGAGTCGGTTTATGTTTCCACTCCTCTTTATTCCCCTTTCTCCTCCGTCTCCTCTGCTTGTTCTGTGCAAGTTTGGTCATGTCTGGAGCCGACCGCACTCTCCTCAACTGATGGGAAGACAACCCTTTTTGACTCATAATGCCAGACAGGGAGTCTTGTTTCCACACACACAGCTAATACGGATTAAGACCACAGCTTTGGTGTCAGAGGTTACTCATATTGACAGGCTGAGCCGTGTGTCCCTGCCTCATTACCCAGATATCTGCTGAGGAGGGGGGGGGGGGGTCGAACCCATAGGTCAAGGTGAACACCAAGGGTTTGTTCAAGATAAAAACACGCTTGTTTAATACTACAACTGTACTGGAAAAAGACCACCATGGAGTAAGCTAAACTGGTTAAGAAGATCAAAGGGTTAGGGTTATCCAAACTTTATTTTTTAAGTGCCATCACATTATCAGTGCCATGTTATTTCATCAAAACAAACCAGAGCATATGTTTCATGCATGTACAACCTTACTAGAGTAAAATACTTAAAGTATATGTCACCGTTTTACTAGGTCAGGAACCTTTGCAGCTGACAGAGGCATTACAAACTTGAAACTGAATACATTTGTTTTTGCTTCATAGGAAGATATCTGTTCCTTTCAGAGAATACATGACTAATGACAAGACCAAGAATGATACCTCATTGAATTTCTGGCACTTCCTCGTCTACTCATCTAACAACCCGAGTGTTGTTACTTTATCCAATTGACAACTGTCCAATTAGAAAGTAGCCATGTATCCCACAAATACTTATAAATCAAATTCTGTGTAGCATTTATTTAATTTTTGTAAAACAATATAAGTTGAGCCTTGGTGGACAGCTGTAATCACTAAGAGAGCCAGGTATGGCTGTAGAAATGGTGAGCTGGTAACTCACTTCAGGCCCTGGACTAGGTGCTTACCAGATTATGTTTAGACTACACATTGTATTTCATTGTAATTAATAGATGCCAGTATAAAAAGTACGGAAGTAGATGTAGGAATTTACTGCCTGCCATCAACATCAGCCTTGTAACCACATATTTTTGAAACTTTGGCACGCCACATGATAAACTATTCTTGATTTATAGCCACCCATTACCTATTAGAATGGATGGCTATTGGAACCCATTCTTTGGAAAACAACATCCCCAAAAAGCACTTCCCAATATTGAATTAAAGAAAGGTGCTTTGCTGTCAAATCACAACTAACTTTGTAAATTAAATAGATTCCACAACTCCTCTCGAGAGGAGGAAACCTGAGTCAAAGGAGATAATCCTCCTGCGATTTCTGGGTGAAAGGCAAACACAAAGTAGTGGATTAACAGTTTATACTGATGAAAAAGATATGGGTGGATGGCAGTCATTAAGAGGTTGAGGTAGATCATTTACCCATAAGCCACACCGTTTAAAATAAACCCAGAGGGGCCAAGCTCCTCCCCCTTCGTCATGGAACACATTGATAAAGTGATATTAATGGGGGACAATTCAGGTATGGTTTTGGCCAATCACAGTGGCACTGCCTATGACTCAAACGTATTTGCTAACGGAAGAAAAAACCCACAGACACAATAGAATGCAATGCAGCGCCAAGAAGCACATATTCAATATTCTATTCGATTTTGAAGCATGGCACTCTTCATTTCAGGTCCAGTCATCAGCCACTGAACATCCTTAAATTGTCAAGCTACTAACTGCTTTAGCATAATAATCAACTTGTGTCTAAGGGACACCACGCCTCGTTAACCGTTTACTTTCTCAAGGTACCAAATACGTCAAGTCATTCACCATTTTGTACAAGAACAAATTTCACACTTGTTTTACTTGGAAAGAGTAAGAAGAAAGAGTATCTTTCGTGTGGCGGTAATACATAGAAAGGAGAGGGAGCGAGTGAGGGAGAGACAAATTATTATTTGTGCTGAGCCAATAACGTCCACCAAGACCGGATTGACTCTTGTTGAGAGTATGACTTTTATAGCTTTGTATTAAAACAGCTGCTTAAACACACACAAACACATACAGACAGCCTCTCCGCGTTTACACACACACACACACACACACAAACTGCACTCGTCACTACAGACACAACCGCAATCACTCAAGCATAAGCATACATTAATGCTCACACACACACAATGCTACCACCACCACCCTCTTGATGAATCACCTGGAGTGGAAAAACCAACAGTGGAAAATTTCCTAGGGGCCCAAATGAAACTCTTGGTTGGACACAGCTAGGCATCAATACAGCCAGTTCACTGCATACAAAAACTATTCAACACACACACACACACACACACACACACACGTCTGAATTTGTCTTTCCATTCTCAGCACAGCCTGAGTTACACCGGTTTGTGTCATAAAAGACAGAGAAGTCACACAGTCTGCTTTCAAACTCTTTCCACCAGTTTTGAGTTCGATCCCCTGACTGAGCAGCCTACCCCGTCATAGTACCAGGGGCTAGGTTGTGAATTAAGCCCGTTCAGACAGGAGAAGGGCTGTTCAGACATTGCAAAGAACAAGAGCACAGTGGCTGTACAGGTATGAACTAAAGTATGGTATGGACTAACCACCAAGAGGAAATGCAACATGCTCATTGACTTACATGTTATTACTTATGTTGCCCCTAGTGGAAGCCCGTAGCTTCACAGGATATATGTTAGTGGCACCCTACCAAGCACAGATGCTAGGAATGCAAGTAGGAGAGTAGGAAATCAGGAACGTTGACGCTGGAGGTAAAATTGTTTCTCAATCGTAACATCATCCATACAAGCTTTAAGTGTGTTCGTATTGTATAAGCTAAAACAAGATTCATTAAATAAACACTCATTAAGCAAGAACCAGATCATCATAAAATCAAGACATAAGTAGTGAGTATAACATATTTATCCTGTTGGAAAACCTTCTAACTGGAAACACAGTGGTAACATTCCACTACAGGACTGGTGGATTCAATAGACTCCATACTGTACTAGCTGATGGAATAACTAAGTTATTAAGGGATCTGAGATTAATTTGGTGGTGAACAACAAATATTTGGGGAGTGTATTTGATAACAGGTCGTGCTTTCAGGCCAATGCAGATGCTATTTCTAAGAAGTAAAGTAAAAAAGTAAAGTACAGTAACGTCTTCACTTCTTGAGGCAAATTGATTATTTTAATGTGTGCACCAAGTCGTTGCTGTCTCTTTATATTGTGGTGTGGTTGGGGAACCTGAGCTGGCCAATGAGAATAGGCTTGGTCGGCTTGTCAGAGCGGGCAGCAAAGTTATTGGGGTGGAACCAAGAACAGCTCTCTGACCTTTACTATCGGTAGGTCGTAATGAAGGCCTATGCCATATTGGTCTGTCATGACCACACCCTGTAGAGGGAGTTTGAGCTTCTATCTTCAGGTAGAAGCTCAAAGTAGTTCCAAAAATCCAAAGACTTTTTGAAGACTCTAGATTGAAGACAAATTATTGCACTAAGCCCTTTCTGCGCATTTGCTTGTCTTTTGTCTTCACTAAAGATTATCTTGCACTGCACTGTATTGTTCCATCTATGTCCTTTCTGGTATGTTGCATTTCATGTTGAATTTATGATGGATTGAATGTGGATTTAATACCTGGCTGCAACCAAATATCCCGTAGTGGGATAACAATAAATTTGACTTGAGCTGTAGGTTGATGTGATCCTGTTGTGCGACGAGTTATTGGAAACTATAAAATATGTTTCAGTAAATAAAGCTCCCTGCTGCTTACAATAAAAACTTAAAACACGTTGCTCTTCACAGAATGTATAGCGTATACGGTCAAAGTAATTACACACCACACTTTGACTGGGAGCTAATTTGGTCCCAAGCTAGCTAAAGTCACCGGTCCAGCAAATGGCTGTTCCGCTGAGTTACTCTTAAGATGGACATGGATTCCCGTGCTTCTCCATGACAGTCCGAAAAAGAAAACCTATAGCGCACGCACGCACGCACACACGCACGCACACACACACCAAAAAAAAAGGCCAGACGTGGGCGTAGCAAAGGGATAATACTGGTTCTTGCCATACGCTGTCTCCTTTCCAATTTTGTCCCCAATCTACCAATCTCTCCCCCTGTCTTGAGCGTAGCGGAGGAAGTGGACGCGGTTATCCGCTGCCGACAGCTCACACTGTATCTGCCATCTCTCCACCTCTGATTCCGATCGTTTATATATTTTTCTATTGTGTGTGTGCTCCTTCTCACCACCGTGTTATTTATTTATTTAGGTGGTTGGCCTCCACAGTGCACGTGTGCCTCAGCCTCCACCCTGCTACTGTCTGAGGCTCCACTCCACTGGAGCATCCCCCTCTATCCCTTCATCGGCTTTCATGCTCTCCTGCTCCTCTTTCACCCGTCTCTCTCTCTCTCACACGCACGCACGCTCTGCTAGTACGCCTAGTATTCTATGCCTTTAAAAACACACACACAAACACTAATAAATTGGTCTTATGTCGGCAAATTACACACTTTAAGACCAGTTCCTAGTGTGGGCTGTCAAGCCTATATTGAGAAACAAGCCAGTAAACTCTTGCTACAGTGCAGAGAACAACTCTAGCTCCATAGTGAAATCAATAACGCAACGATGGAGGGAGGTAGGTTTAACTGTCTGAAGCACCACTCGCTCTTTAACCCCTCCCCGTGTGTGTGTGTGTGTGTGTGTGTGTTTTTGTTGGGGGGGAAGCCTGCCGGGAATGTGCCGCTCATCTGTCTGCGCATGTGAGTATGAGAAAGACCCAGATGTGAGGCAGGAAAGGAAAGCTGTGAAGGAAAGCTGTGAAGGAGAGAGAGAGAGAGAGAGAGAGAGAGAGAGAGAGAGAGAGAGAGAGAGAGAGAGAGAGAGAGAGAGAGAGAGAGAGAGAGAGAGAGAGAGAGAGAGAGAGAGAGAGAGAGAGAGAGAGAGAGAGAGAGAGAGTTTAGTGTGGATGTGATCAGAGTGAGCTGACCTGCTGGTCAGTGATGGTTGTCATTTGGCCCCCTCCTTGTCACAGGCACCGGTTAGCTTGGGATCTCTATGGTTAGGATGCGGTGTTCAATTGAGTGCAATTGTTCACCAGTTTATGCTATACCGATCATACCTAGAGAGGTAATCAGAGCTTCATGTAAATCTATATGGGTTTAAATCTGCAATTGTTGCCAACTTATTTTATACATCAATGTTTTATCACTCATCTTTCTACACGCCTTACTAAATCTCAGTTCTCCCTAGTTTCGAGCTTGTGCGCAAACTTCAAAAACTAAAATGGGGAAAGCACATGAACTGCACTCCATCCCTACATCCTCGCCACATCCATGAGAAAGAGAGAGCAAGAGAGCAAGAGATATTCAGGAGGGAAAAGTGAGGCCCCCTTATTTCTACTTCAGTCTTTTCTGTAATGAGGCTCCAGTCAGGTTTTCAGACATGTGAGCCGTCGACGCAACGGAACCTCCATGGGTCCGATGTCCAGAGGAGTCAGCATCCAGTTTACGCTCATTTTCACACATTCATTTCTAGTCGCAATAAAGCAGATAATTTTGTTGCCATAACAATAATTGAAATAAGCATTTCCCTCATGATTATTAGGTCCTGCTTCCAAAAAAAACGAAAGATTGGGAAATTATTTGATAATTGAAGGAGAGTTAAGCCTAGCTTCTGATGTTTTTTCTCTCTTGTATTTCCACTCACACATGTGTGTGTGTGTGATTGTTTGTGTGTGTGTGTGTGTGTGTGTGTGTGTGTGTGTGTGTGTGTGTGTGTGTGTGTGTGTGTGTGTGTGTGTGTGTGTGTGTGTGTGTGTGTGTGTGTGTGTGTGTGTGTGTGTCTTATGAGAGATGAAAGGGCCCATTATTAATAATGAATTACGTATGGCTGAATAATACATAGCAGAGATCTAGAAAGCAAGCACTTACACAAGGTGTAACTGACCGCCATATTGACTGACAAAGTGGCAGTAATGATAATAAAATACATCATTCACACACACACACACAATATGTTAACTAGGACATAAATGCAGACTGTGAATCTGCGTCTTGAGTACCTTGCGTGTCAGTGTTGTGAATATACATAGTGTACTAGTAATGGTGTGACCATCATAACCACAGCACCGCTACCTAAGGAGAAATGGCACTCTAGGCGAGTGCCTATAGAGCCTATGCCCAGAGCCGAACCCGTCTCACAGCATGAACAGCACAAGGCCCCCCTTGGGGACATGCTGAAAGCCTTAGTGGGTGAAGCCTAGGGAGTTTGACCCCTAATGGTCTGAGCAACCCCTGATGATGATCATCCTGAGTGTGTACTTTGCCATTTAATTTGAGGAGCATTTTTTATATTATATATTATATTATATTATTTTTATATATATAGCAATATTTGTTGAAAGTGTCTTAACATCCTTACAGTGGCTGTCGCAGGCCTGTATAAGTCTTTCCAATCATTTAATTTACAGTTTACATTTACATTTAGGGCATTTAGGAGATGCTTCTATCCGAAACGGTTTACAACGGTTCATACACACACACACACACACACACACACACACACACACACACACACACACACACACACTCAAACAAAGATGGTGGAGTCAACAATGGTGTCTGGCTTAGGGACACTTAAACACTCACCTAGGAGGAGACGTGGATCGAACTAGCGATCTTCAGGTTCCAGCTACCTCCTAAGCTAAGCCTATTTTCAGCCCAATGGATGGCCAAGCTGTTTGTCAACCAAACTATCTGGCTGCCTGTGCGTACTCATTGCCCCGCACAGGTGTTACCTACAAGGCTAGGCAGAGCTTATGCTAAAGTGAGCGAGCCAGTCGTGTGTTATGGGGGAGAGGCTCGGGCCGGAGGCCTGAGGGGTGAGATTGTTGCGGTTGGATACTTTCAAAAACTAGTTTACTCTGGATGGCTTCTCTAAATTGCCTTACTTTGTCATAAAGAAGTTTTTTTCACAATTTAGAAAACCGCAAAGAGGCTTATAAAATTGTAGCTTTCTAGTAAAAAAAAGGGGTGAAGACAAAAGGGTATTACGCAAGGACTAATTTCTCTTAATACCTCTTTAGTCAAGGCTCTCGGTTGCTGATCGCACCCAGAGTTACGTCTGCAGATAACCTCCTCTGTCTGGAAACGCTAATGAACCCCATTAGCATTTCGGTCTCATTAAAGTGACATCGCACAGGCAAACTCATTGGCAACTCATTGGCAGGATCAAGAAAAAGAAACAAGGCTGTGATGGTTTCAACAGTTGGCATTAAAACATAAGACCGTTAAAGATATTGTCACAGCGTCCGGGACTTATAAAACGAACAAATGGGACCTCTTGAAATATATAATATCATCATAATTTAAAATGTATCTATTCTTTCTTATCAAAAGTAATGCAGGTAAGGCTTGAGTTGTGAAGAAAGAGAGCATGAAAGTGTTGAAGCGAGCAAGCTTTGTAAAAAATAATCATAAAAAAAAATAAATAAAACACACATTCACTCTGTGCCCCCTCACCTTCTCTCCCCCTCCCTCCCTCCCTCCCTCCCTCCCTCCCTTAGATTCCCCGCCATTGCAAAATGTTTCTTTTACACATGTGTGATTGAGAACCAACACTTATTCCCCTTACCAATCAGAGAAGAGATGTCTTGATTGGACAGAAAGGAGTGGTATAAAACCTAAATGGTGTCATACAGAGGCAGGTGTGCAGTCAACCAGAACAGACTCAGTCTCACAGAGCATTTCACCCATTAATAGCTGATGGCTTGCATGGCCATTGCTAACAAAATAACCTCAACAAAAAAAAATCGCTCTTGAATCTTACCTACAGCATCTACAACTGTATTCCTTTACTGGGGGATGACAAAGGTACCCATTGACACTTGTTTTTCTTTGTCTCTATAACCTAAACTTCATGAGGTCTCTTGCTTTTGCTGTGCTCATCCAAGTATTTGAGGTCTGCCCTGCGCTGGTGCCGTTGCCAGCTCCATAAACAACAGCCAGAGAGCCAGCAGCAGCAGCGTTGTGTATCTGAGGCTCATTGATCACAACAACCCGAGACTCGGGTTGGGTGAGGTCACACACCAGATACTACCCAACTAAACCTCCCTTCAGGACATGAGCACCTTGAGATGGTGTGAGCGCGCGCATGTGTGCGTTAGTGTGCACGTGTGTTAGTGTGCATGTGTGTTAACGTGCACGTGTTAGCGTGCGTGTGTGTTATAGAGAGGGTGAAGACCTTGGAAGTGCCCTTGTTGATGTAAGTAACACTGCATCAGTCGAAAGGACTGAAATCCAACCCATGTCCTTTAGTTCTGCAGCGTGTGTGTGTGTGTGTGTGTGTGTGTGTGTGTGTGTGTGTGTGTGTGTGTGTGTGTGTGTGTGTGTGTGTGTGTGTGTGTGTGTGTGTGTGTGTGTGTGTGTGTGTGTGTGTGTGTGTCAACTTGACAATGCCTTTAAATATTTAAACGCCGCTAATAGAATAGTCTCCCCTATCCCTCCCTCCCTCCTCTTCATCATCACTTGATCAGGTACTCCCCTCTCCCTCGGTCCAACAGTTCCTTTGTTGGGTTCCTTCCTCTACCCGTGTTCTACGGCCTCCAGCACGGGCCTGTTCATCAAGAGGCCAGCAAGGGGATGCAGGTCAATAAAACAAGCACGTCATAGTAAAAAAGAATAGTAATACAAAAAAACACCTTATCACAAGTTGGACTTCAAGGGAGTTGGAGTGTCAGGCGATATCGCAGGCACGGCCAATCAATCACTTGATCCAACAACGGTGGTTGCTCAGGGGCAGGGTGAGGTGAAACTCACTCTTTCTTTGAAAAACAACGTCAATCTCTTGTCACCAAAGCCCTGTGGCTGACCGGCCGCCACTTCCAGTTCCTTTCTCACAGATAACAAATAAGGGAGGGGGGTGGTGTAATGCTTCGGGTGTTTTACTGGGTTTGATCCCTCATGTCCGTAGCCTACCTGTAGCCGTTCTTGAGCAAGGTCCCCAACACCTTTGCCGGCTCTGTAATTAGAATCATCGTTGTTCACGGTATGCCCCTTTGAACTGAAGCATCTGCTAAATGACTTAATAGTTCTAACAGAACCGTATAGTTTCAAGATGGAAAATGGATGGAAAACACATTCATTTTCTGTCTTTCGTTAGCCTTATCCAAAAACAATATGCACACCAACTGCGGAAAATCCTGGGGAAAAGATCGGATAACCATTAGGTGAAGTCTGAAGATCTCTCCTTATGTTTTAGACATAGTGAAGTAGGGTTAAAAAATAAATAAATACACTCTTCCGACCTCCTCCGAGGGAGAGGCGTGGGAGTGACTGGACATCTTCCTGATGAGCCCCCCTGTGTGTGCGGGGGATATGAGTGCACCTTTCAGTCTCGTTACACACTTCAAAGAACACATGTTCACAGAGGGAATATACTTAATGTACCAGCAGACTCTCTGGTGTGTGTGTGTGTGTGTGTGTGTGTGTGTGTGTGTGTGTGTGTGTGTGTGTGTGTGTGTGTGTGTGTGTGTGTGTGTGTGTGTGTGTGTGTGTGTGTGTGTGTGTGTGTGTGTGTGTGTGTGTGTGTGCAGGGGTTTAACCGCCATAAGCAGCTTGCACTACGGCACTAGTCCAATCCCTCTGGAGGGACTTGAGCAGCCACTAAGAAAGACAAAATAACCCAGCTTTTTTGTCACCGTTATAGATACAGAACCAATTCAGATAATTACGCCTGACTTGTCAACCTGACCAGAACCATTAGAGGACTTAAATGGGGTCAATCTGCTTGGGAGTATTGTCAGTTGCTAGGCAACGGTAGAAAGTTGCTGTCATTTCAGCTGATTTGTGGACTCAGCGATCCTGAGCAAAGCAGCGACACGTATGTCAGTCAAACGGAATTAGCATAAAGATAAAAGGAGTGATTGGTGCTTGTATGCAAGCTCATTTTATGCGTCGAGCAAAACCAAGGCCAGTCATCAATAGTTTTGAAAAGGTCAACCGTTAAAACGAAGCAAGTAGAATACAATGTTTTCGACAAGTGGTATGTACCTACCACTTTTCTGATGTAGACCTACTCATATAGCTCATGGCGTTTTAAACAGTTATACACCTTAATCTCAAACAGACGTTTTATGCCCTAGCTTGACGTATGGTCACCTTTTCTAAAACAATGTAAATTGTATTCAATGACATACCGCGAAAGGAAATTAACACAGAGAGGAAGCTGAATTATGCTGTACAGTGGAGTGATTCCTCAGAAGGTGACGTGCATAGTGCATGAGGAACAGACAGTTTAAAGGGTGAGCCCTTGGCCCGCTGCCTGCAGGTACCTGATTGCGGGGCCCCGGGGCCCGTGAGGGGTAGGGGTCATGGGCCGTGGAGTTGGCCGAGATACCCTGCTGGCCGGGTGCGGTATTGGGGTGGAACCTGACGTCCTCACACGTGGTACAGTCAAAGTTACTCTTCCAGACCATCACCTATTGGAATGGGGAAAAATGTAATATATTAGTGCAGGCCTGCCCGCTTAAAGCTTTTTTCTTTTTCAAAATATACATACATAATGTTCCCCACCAACATCGATTTTAACAAACATATTTTTTATGAAATCCACTGGTGTGGATCTATCAAGTGATCAAGGACATGTAGACACTATCCCTTCATAAACTGTAAAATGCAACCCAAAAGACAGAAGAATCGGACCCAATCTTATGTGTGCCTAGCAGTGACAGGCCATAGCAGCTAGGGGTGCACCATATCGTCTTCAGACTCCGTAGCCTCTCAGTATGCATTCTGTCGGGGTGAACACGTGAAGCGGACGTTACCTGGTCGTCGTTACCGCCAGAGGCAAAGTACTCTCCGGTCCGGGAAAACGCCACACAAGAGGCAGGGCCCTGAATAGACATGGATAGAGAGAGAGAGAGCAAGCAAAAGATAAATACAGATAGAAAGAACAACAGAGACAGAGCAGAGAGAGACAGCAAGACAAACAGATCCAATTTCATAAACATTAATCTATTTAACATTTACTCAGAAGAATAAAAATATTGCAGGCTTTTTAAATTAATTTTGATACATTTTTGGGAAATAAATGACTTCACAGGTTCTGATCAAGCAGATGAGTGATGAGAGAATAGCAAAAATAATAACAATATGTGAAGTAGTGCCTTTCTTAACACAAAAAATTTGTAGAAAAGTAGAAAATTCAGGTGCTAAGGCACCTGAATTTTCCGAGAATGACTGGGACTGCTATGATGCAATATCACTTCATGTTGTGCATCTATTCTCAGAAAATCAGACTCAAGACTGCCCTTAAAACCATTCTCCTCCCTTTGGTTACCAGACAAGCATAATCTAAAATCCAATTAAATCTCAAATCACTCCCTTATCTTTTGTATTATTTTTCCTGTCCTCAGAAAAGAAAGTCAACAATGCCATCCTGAGCCTGTGTTTACAGATGACCAAAACACAAAAGCGTCAGATAAAAAGGAACGTGCACAGATGCATCAAAACAGGGAGAAAGAAGAGGGGCTGAGGAGGTAAGCGGGGAGCCTTGGTGGGAGACCAGACAGCCTGGTTTGGGTGAGGAATGGTTTCCCAGAAGCACCTGGGACAAGCAGACGGTGTCACTATGGCAACGCGACGGCCTGACAAACAGCATGTTCTGTCTTTGCTCTGACTAATACCCGCTGCCAGCCTGGCATAGGACATGGCCACACACACACTAAACACAAGCATGTACACTAACCGCACACGCATGAACGCACAGACACTCACACACACACACACACACAGTGTGAAAGAGCCGTGAACCCCACTGGCACGTGTCATGTGTTGACTAGAGGAGCTGCAGACACCAGACAGACCCCACATGGTCTAGCATGAAAATAAATTAGATGGATCCTTTTTTTCACGTTTGCAACGAGAAACGCTGGCGCTTTTGTTGTTGATGTTGTTCTGTTAACTCAAACTGCAGAGGCGCATTCAAACCTACTTTAGACCACATTCCACTCTGACTTTCACAGCATGGTTGAGTAGCTATGGTGTAGCGTGGTTGGTAGCGTATCTTTAGTGTAGAATGTTGTCGTAGCTATAGTGTAGCATTGTGTCTGGTGTTCCTAGAGTGGCATTTGGCTTAGCTATAGTTTGGCATTGTGATGTCTGGGGTTGCTGTAGCGTGGCCTGTGGTGTAGCATTGTGTCTGGGGATGCTATAGCGTGGCATGTGGCATCACGATAGTATAGCATTTGGTAGACTGGTGTTGCTATAGTGGGGTATGTGCCGTAGCTATAATGTAGCATTGTGCCTGATGTTGCTATAGTGAGTCATGTGGCATAGCTATAGTTTGGCATTGTGGTGTATGTTGTTGCTATAGTGTGGCATGTGGGCGAAGCTATAATGTAGCATTATACACTTTTCCACTGCAGCTGTTTAGTCTAATAAAAAGTCTTACCTACAATCTGACCCAATGAAATAGCTTGAACTATAGCTACATTTCGAGCCACAGGACGTTGCTGATGGGAAAACTTGCCTATTGCAGGTTAAGTTACTCATTTGGGGGTCTCAGTTAGAAGATAGAACACATTAAGTTGCCTTTCGATCGCGTTTTGTTGTCCTTAACCTCGTAAATCAGGTGGATTTCAGGAGGCTGGGAAATAAATTGAACTAAAGCAAATTGAAGCATCTTCACACAGGGTCTCCCTGCGGCTTCAGGAACAACATGTTGGTCCCTTCAAAAGGCAAGCCTCCCCGTGTACACACACACGAAATGTGAACAGACGGGGGTCCCTCCCATCTCTGGCTATGTGGCTGTAGCAGCAATTAACACCCTAAGTGTTCCTGGCCCCAACAGACTGGCAGAAACACAACTGGACCAGAACGCAGAAGGAAAGAGAGAAATGTCACACACACACACACACACACACACACACACACACACACAGACACACACACACACACACACACACACACACACACACACACACACACACTTTTTATTGTCTTTAGAATGAGCAAGGGAGACCAGGATACAGCATGGGAAATAAAGAGAAAGATGATCAGACATTTACTGCAGAAAAGTGTATGTGTGTGTGTTCTTGCATGCGGCTAGTAGAGACAAGAATTAAGGTCCTTGGCCACAACAGTCAGTTAAATCAATAGGAGTTCAATTAAACAATCTGACAAACAACTGCACGAATAGCACTTGTGATCAGAATTCATTTTCTAAAGGAGCTTCCTGCTACAATGTCGTGACATTCTGTTTATATTATAAGCTTGCAGAGTATATAGCAAGACAAAAACATTTGAAACTCCCTTAATAGTGTCTACTCAAATTGACAACCACACAGGTATTGAATGACAATGTCACGTGTGTAATTTTCATCCCCTAACAGGTTAATGGGTCTGCATTGTCAATTTATCTGACGCACACACACACACACACACACACACACACACACACACACACACACAAACACACACACACACACACAAAAAGGATGGAGGAAGTGGATGTGGGTGAGGAATTGGAGGATGATGGTGATGATGATGAGGAAGGCAGAACGGGTTGAAGTAGAAGAGGACAGAGAGGAACAGAGGGAAAAAAACGAGTTCAGTTTCCTTCCAACAAAACTGCAATGAGTCACTGAGTGGGCCGCCTGCTTTCTAGCCTGGCAAGTACATAAATACATCACATAAAAAGGCATCAGACACACACACACACACACACACACACACACACACACACACACACACGACAATAAAAACAACCGGCCTTGGGCAGATATCTTATGCAAAAGTACTTTCTGTGACAAAACATTAAACCTGTGCGTGTGTACCTGATGTCCATGGAGGGTGTAGAGGAGTTTTCCCTCTAAAAGGTCCATTATCTTCAAAGTGGAATCATTGGCAGCCGTGATCAAGAAGTTTCCAGATGGATGGAAAGACAGGCTGTTCACGGCACCACTGTGAACTGACACACACACACACACACACACACACACACACACACACACACACACACACACACACACACACACACACACACACACACACACACACACACACACACACACACACACACACTTAATGTTTTCCTCTGGTATTGATGACCCAACAACAGTTATACAAACGGTTAAGTTGCTGATTGTTATGCCTGGAGAGTTTAACACGTTTCACTTTTTCAATGAATCATAAATATTATATGGGCAGACCATTATTCCTCGTTTGTTTAGGGTATTTTTGTTATACACATTTATTTGTGGTGGATAGAAAAGCAGCAGTGCGATGACTAGCAAGCAACAATTGAAGTTAATAGATATTTAGCGCCCTCTGGTGGTGTTTAAATGACGGTGTTTAAATGATGAAAATGTGTGGGTAACACAGTTTGATGACTGACATGAGCCACCTGTCCAAGAAGCACATCGTAGTGAGCTTGATCGATATGGACATATCAATAAATTAGGTCTCTACTGCATTACTGTTTGTTACCCCGGAAGTTAGAGGGTAAAGGGCATATGACGCTGTTGACATGCGACCAAGAGTGGTCTATACCTTTAAAAGGTTCACTTTTACTTTTTAACCCTTGTATTTGTCACAACTATTCTATGTTGGAATCCTGGACTCCCAAAAATTGCAGTTGATTAGTTAATAACACAATGGAGAGAATGACTAATAAGACTAACCGATGATAGCAAGAAAATTGATACAGAATAGAAAAATATCAAAATAGAAGGACAAATGAAGTTGAGAAAAATACATAGACATTGTCTCAATGTCTCATGTTGTTCCATCGCTTGACAGCTGTATCCATTATAAGATGTAACATATTCAATCTCTTCAGGAAAGAGAATAACAATGATCTTCCAAGTAGACAGAAAGGCAGCATGATGAAAAGATAAGTTTCCATTGTGAGACTAGACAAAAACGTGCCTGGGTTCGAGTCAATCTTACAGTTAAAAAAATTATATAAAGTTTATATGATAAACGGCAACTCCTGTGATGTCTGACTGCTGCTTTAATGTGTACACATACATACATACATACATACATACATACATACATACATACATAATCCTGAGACGTCTCATTTGAGCACGTAGGCTTAGACTAAGCCTTTCTAAGCTGGTGCTTACCTGGATAGTGCTGCAGCATCTTGTGGGTGCGTATGTCCCACACCTTGACCGAATTGTCCGTGCTGGCGGTTGCGATACACGTCCCACTGGGGTGGAACTCCACGTGGTTTGCATAGCTAGAATGCAGAATTAGTAGAAGTATGGCAAGATTAAAGAGTTTTCATTGATAAGTCAACCTGTCCATGAAAAAAATTTATATTGTTTCATTATGACGGCATCAAATAATTTACTTAGTTAATGGGTTAAAACTAAGAGTCAAATAAGTGTACATGTGACCCTGGAAACATTCTGAATGTTCTTCTTTCTAGAGGCTCACCCTGCATGCTCGTAGAAAGAGTGGACACACTCCCTGCTGTTCCTGTCCCACAGCTTCACGGTTTTATCGTCGCTTGACGACACAATCAAGCGGCCGTCTGGAGAAAACCTGTCAAAGGAATATGTCAAGAAGAAGCCTTTTTCTCTCCTTAAATTAGACCCTTGCAGCCCCATCTTATCTGAGAGCAGTGAGTAAAGGAAATGACTGTTTGAGGAATAAAAGGTTTGGTTTCTAAGAAATACAAGGCTTGAGAATTCATTGTTAGCGAATACGTGATTAAGAAAGTTTCCCAGACTGAGGTGAGAGAAACATGTCTGCTGGGAGTTAGGGTGCATGCGTGTGTTAGACTTTGCTCATACTTGGCACAGCGGACCCAGTTGATGTGCTGACTGAGGGAGAAGAGGAACTTCTGCCTGTGCACCGTCCACACTTTGATGGTCTTGTCGTCGGACGCCGTGACCAGCGACTGTCCGTCGGCCGAGAAGTTGACGCTTCGCACGGTGCCGATGTGAGCGCGGAACGACGTGGATTCAGCTTTCCTACACAAAACACGCAAAACATACTATAATCCCCCATCTGTAATCACCACGTTCTATACTTCTATGCACCGGAAACCCCTTTGATCTATGCGTTGTTGTACACTGTGCTGATTAAACAGAACGGAAAAATGTTGTTATGGGAAGTCGGCTATGTACACTGAGCTTTTCAGACAAGCAGGACTCTCCGTAAGCATCGACTAAAAATTTCTCCGAAACGATCATTAAGCAAGTTTTCAAGATATGTAAGCTTTAAGCAGGAAAAGGGCTGCAATAATGCAATCGTCCAGGACCCACCTAGTTACCGTACATGTTCAGAAAAAAAAAACGAATTGTGGATGAATGCTAGATAATAGCCAAAAAGAACGATTTATCAGGAAAGTGTGCCTGTGCGGCCGTTGTGTTTTTTGCAGTTAAGAGGCAGCAAGGTGAAGCTGCTTTAGCTGAATACTTACAGACTGGGAACCCAGAGCCGTACAGTCTTGTCTCTGGAAGCCGAGGCCACCAGGTGACCCGAGGGAGAGAAGTGGACGCAGTTGACGGCGTCTTTGTGCCCTGCCAGGCGATACGACCTCATCTGAGGCTTCATGTTCCAGATCATCACACACGAGTCCTTGGAGCCCGTGGCTGAAAGGAGTCCAGAGAAGATTAAGTACTATATCCATATTTCATATTAGAAAAAAAGGCCACATAAATGTGAGAGAAAGCATTCCAAATAATTTCAAGGGCCAGATACAGAAAAGAGAAGGTCAAGTCAAAAAATCCACGTATATGTACCAATTTGTTTCATGTTACAGTTGATGTCCACACATGTCACACTGTCCTTGTGGCCTTTGAAATTCCTTTCAAGGCTGGGGTCCGACTGTAAAAGACACACAAAGATAAAAAAAATATCAGAGAGATGCCAATTATGAGAACTGATCAGATTTGAATTGCATGATTTCTAGAAGGATAAAGAAGATAAGATAAATCTGTGAAAATAAAACAGCAAGTTCAAGCAAGTGTCAATGTTTGACTTTGTACAATATTTACAAAAAGTCTAATCAGAACTTTTATGAGGCAAATCCCATTTTCATGGTATGAATTATTAGTGTGAATGCTGTAGCATCATGTGATTGTATTCTAAATTATGTGGAGCGGCGTTAAATCGTTGTTTAAATCACGTAACGTGCCGCGTCATACACGGCGACCATTCAGGAACCAATGAGCTATTACGCTTCAATGAACCGTTACGTGGCGTTAGCAACCGGCTCGGTTACCAAGGAAATACGACGGGAAGACCAGCGCGCATTACTCGGTCAACGGAAAGATACGTCTTAGTGACTTATGATTACGTTTGAGCGGAGCTATCGGACGCATGGCAGAGCTGCATATCATCGGTCAAATCGTCGGTGCGAGCGGCTTTCCCCAGAGCAGTTTGTTTTGCAAGTGGGGCATTCACACGGGAGGGGCATGGCGGCTTCTCTCTGGCCTGAAGGAGGGTCAAACTCAGGTGGATCTCCCGCAGACGGGTGATATGGCCTACTGGAGCCATCCGATTGATCTTCACTACACCACTAAAGGACTGCAAGGCTGGCCAAAGCTTCACCTGCAGGTGTGGCACCAGGACTCGTTCGGACGCTGCCAGTTGTATGGCTACGGGTACTGCCACGTCCCTTCCAGCCCCGGACAACACACCGTACGCTGTGCGACCTGGAGACCCCTGGGCTCTTGGCAAGAACAGTTAGCGCAGATGTTCGTCGGCGGCGGTCCACAGTTGCGCTCCCCGGATCTGATTTACAGCGGAGCGGACAGATACAGGCTTCAGACCGAGGCGATGGGCACCGTGGAGCTGGAGCTCGGTATTATCATGAGGCACTTTGACAAGCATGGCGTCGAGTGTTAACAGTGGGACAGGACAGTCGTGTTGAGCTGAACACGAAGGGGAAGACTGATGGGATTGGAGACGGCAATGAACATTGTTAGATATTACACTATAGTTCTATACGTATTTTGTATCACGGATTTGTTTTTATGTGTGATGTGCTTGAGCTTCACCTGAATAAAAGCAAACACTCTCAAGACGACTTTATTTTTTGGAATTTTGTAATGCACAAAGTGAAGATGTTTGTGGGGACTTAAAGTTAAAGATGTGTACATTAAACTAGCAAGGGAAGTACTTTGAGTGTATGGAATAATTACTTAGAGACGATACAACAATTATTTCAGAAAAGCTGATACCTACAGACAAGGGCGTAGGAACCGGGGGGGACGGAGGGGACGTGTCCCCTCCAATATCGGAGACAGGCGCATTTCTCCCACCTAAAAATTATACCGGATCTGTCAGGTTTCCGATATGTGTCCCCCCCAATGTTAAACTCATTCCTACGCCCCTGCCTACAGAGGATGCAAGAAAACTAACCCTATCATATCGTAAAATATATTTACTGCTTGAGTGGCCAAACTCGCTAGAAATGCTACCAATGCATTAATTCAAAATATATAACTTTTGATATAAACAACATCCACTTAACTCAAGAGATTCAGTGAAATCTCTTGAGTGAAAAAACTAACAACATTAGGCCATGAACTGCCCTGGCCTACTCTCAGAGCTATCACAATTGGGGGTTCTGTGTAATTTAACCACTACAATCGGTCAACATCACATGCTGAATCACTATTATTTTCCATTTGGTTGTAAAAGACAATTTGTGACATATACAGCCCACCATATGTTTACAAGCTGACTCACATAATTTCTGAAAAAATAGAACAGACAATTACACAAAATAAAATCTGGCCTGTCTATGGTTGAGAACAAGTATAATCTGCTGAAATTCACTACATGCTATTTGGTGCCCATCACATAATCAGCATTCAGCTCAGTCTAGCAGTCTATTCTTGACTATGAGGTACCCATTATATCCATGTCCAAGCAAATTTGTATAAGCCAATGTGCACTGACGCACAATGCAATTCGCTCAGAATCAGTCTCTGTGTATAGAGGACCTTATAAAGGACTCAGGACGCAATGATTATTTGCGTGATAAAAACATGCATGTGACGGGGGTCACATGCAGTGTTTCCCAGGTTTGGAAACACTGTCCTACAACCGGCTGAAGACTATTTCGAATTTATAATGAATAAGTTAAGTTATAAGACGACTAAGTAAAACTAAGGAACCAAGTAATGACCTGCTTGAACCTTAGTTACTTCCATGTTTACACTACAGACATTTTAATTTCAGATAATTTACAAAATGTTTATCCCCTTTACTTTGATCCATTACATCTCCAGGCTGGTTATGGAGTTGTAACCCTGTGTGTTACTGTTGCTTTCATTTGTTATAACTGAAACTAACAGTACAGCTTGGTCGGTAGACGGCAAAGTCATTAAGATAACTAGATAATATCACAAAAGAAAAAAATATATACAATATATTGTTGGTTCTTCATTGGACAAATAGCTTTTTTCATGTGGAAAATGTCCAAAGATAAACTTGTATCAGTTTATCTTGTATAGCTTATATCCCTATGATATAAGCTAATAATAATCGATATTCTACTACGCACAATTTCAACCATATTCCTTCTATAATGCAAGTTATTAAGTAAATATGTTATTTGCATGTCACTAGTGAACAGAGCTAAGTCATGAACAGGCCCTAACGTTAGGTGTCATTGTTGTGTTTACCATTTGTTTACCAGTAGTGATCAGTGGTTCCATGGTGCAATAATATTTCCCATCAGCGTGCCTAGACTAACCTTAGTTCATCCGTTTCCAACGCATATCCAAACAAATATATAACTTATATTTTCTTCCAAGTGACATGTCGAGATATTCACAGAGGCTTGTAAACAAAGCCTAACCTTGTACTCCCTCACGACGTCCGGCCGCACATGCTGTCATGTTCTGATGTGACTGCGTGTGTACCTTCACCTAATAGCGTTTCAAATGTATTGTCAGGTTGTAAAGACAGACCCCTGTACATAGTATTCTAACATTGGACCATCTTTAACCCCCTCGCTAGCGTCCAAAACGTTCATCTTACCAACGCAGTGCTCATCTTCCTGGATGTTCAGTAAGGACCACAATGCATTAAATAATAAGCCGATAAGCTTACTGTAATAGTAGCTATATCTTTTTCATTGGGTAGATAGGCGGGCAGTTAGCCTCTAGTTGGGCAGTTGACCGACTCGAATACTAGCAACTACCTGTTGTTGCTGACAACAAATTCAGTTTCAGTTTACGCGCCGGGTTTGGGCGCCTAACTTCCGTTCGCCGTTTTAAAGGGAAAGTGGTGTTGTGAAATCATGAATACGTAAATAAATTGTTTGGCAACGTGACATATTTTTCGCATGAAAAATACGTCATATTTGAGCATGTCGTTGCCATTAATTCCTAGATATTAATGTTATTAACTCACATTATTCCAATTACTGTCCGATGTCGTAACCAGATTTCGGCGCCAGGGGTCAGCAACGTCTAATATAGAGGAGCATGACTGACCTGTCAAGGTTAAGTCGACTGTGCATTTTAGCCAACTAGGCTGCATTATTTATCATGACAGGTCCGTTCAAGCGTTCGTATTTTTTTATAGCATTTTAATGTGAAATAAATCGTCATTTGACATTCTTTATTTTCTCCTACGTAATTTTAATTAAATCAATAAAAAGAGAACCTCTAAAGACTGAATTCATTTCCAATGTTTACTCTGGAATAAAGGAATTTATCAAGGATTTAAGTCTGTTCTGGAAATTCTAACTGAAGGGGGAAAGTACAAAAGATTGTTTGTGTGAATGTCTTTACCCTCACATAGCCTACAAACATATTTAGGCGTACGTGTCATTTGCCTAATGGTCTACAGGAGGCAGTAGAACACAAAGGCATTACTTATGCACTCATGGCATCACAAGAAACATTCACTAAATTGTGTTCATAAATGGCATACTATACCAATGCACGTTTTTTCTAGAAGACATGAACTAACCTCATTTGACATCTCTACAATTGTATCCAGTTAAATTATGTTCGGCACATCTAACTCTCATAAAGCCTCATTTTCATCATTGCGGCTGCTTTTGCAGCCCACTGAACCGTTCAATCAAATGCTACAGCCGTCTTGGAACATGTGACCACCGATGTGTCATCCCTATATGTTTTTAGACTCGTCTGTACATCCACACGCCAGATTGTCTAGTGTAGGCTGTCTTAATGCCAAAGATCCCTTTACATGTCTGCAGTGCAAGCATGATCAAACGCACTCATTTGCTCATCAAATAAGATTGTAGGATATCGGTACACTTTGTTTTGATATATTTTATTTATTGATAATTGATGAAGCATTCATGACACAATTAATAGGTTAATGTTGTTTTCTTGCGTTGGCCGGTAATTTTAAGAAATCGTCATGCACACTTTACTACCTGTTTGCCATACAGCACAAAGTATTTTACCTTATTCAAGATTGATGGCTGAAGTATGTACAATGTCTCATGGCTCATGGTTCAAAGACATTGAGACTCATGTTAAATATCGCCTTTGTATTATCACAGGCCTTGAGGTCACTGAATCAATGTAACTCAATTTGAAAACATACAAAATGGAGGGAAAATAAACCCTATTAAGACCCCCCAGTGGGCCACACTAAAGCACACTATTTGTTCTGGTCGGATACAGACTACAGTCTAAAATACACAACTAGGATAAAAAAAATACAGGAAAAGGTAAATCAAACAGTATGATTTCTGAAACACTGGACGTTTATTATTGATAAAGTTGTGCGAAGAAGAAATAAGGAAGGAAGACAAATTTCCAAGATAATTGGAAAGGGAGTGTCTCTTTACTGTTAACACACACACACACACAAGCACACACACACACACACACACACGCACACACACACACACACACACACACACGCACACACACACACACACACACACACACACACACACACCACACACACACACACACACACACACACACACACACACACACACACACACACACCCACACCCACACGCACACACAGGCTTATCATATGTAATAGTCATAGTGATAAGTTTCATTGTTATTCACTCAATGCTCAGCCTGCTGGTGCAACTCTCTAATTCTTAAATAGTATCCATATGCTTCAGCAATGGTAGAAGGGATGCCCTTACACTGAGCTGCTTGGAGCTGTTTTGTCCACGACATGACTTGAATGCATTCCAAAAACAAAGAAAACTCTGGCTTCTATTTTTAGAGCGCCTCACAGTGACGTTTTGGAGAGCAAAATATTTATGCCTGTACCAGGAAATGGTGATACATGGACTCCATTTACTGTCATTACATTTACTGGTTGCAAAACAAATGGGCCACAATTAAAAAGTGTGGCATCTGTACTGCTGAGTTGTTGAGTATGTTTGCTGGTGAGAAAGGCGGTCTTCATAACTAAAACATTCAAACAGAGGCGAATATGCCAAATATGAAAAACTGTCCAAGCAACCCTGACTATAAACTGCATAATAAAAAGTCATCATCACCAGACATTAGGTAAAATCTAGAACTTTGTGGTAAAGTGAAGATTAACCATAAATAAAGGTTGAATTATTAAGCTAGGTGTTACTTTTGTATGTATTTGTATTGTAGCTTTTATATATATATATATTATAACAGCTAAATATATGCACCTATTGTAACTAATAGGTATGTAACTATTATAACTGCTTTATATACGAGTATAGCTGGTGTATAAATATGCAATCATAATAACTGTTATATATATGTAACTATTGATATTATAATATATTTCAATATTATTGCTGTTATAGGTATACATATATAACTAGTATAACTATTACTGTAACTATTGTAACTGTTATAGCTGTATATATAGCTATTATAACTGTATAACTATATAATCGCTCTATATGTAAGTATTATAACTATTAGATATATTTAACTATTGCTGCTGTTAAATTAAGGTTACTTTTAGCATGTATTTACCAAATTTGCATTTGGTAAGGTTTAATTAAGGTTACTTGTAGCACTTCACCAAATTTGCATTTGGTAAAGTGAAAAGAGAACGCTCATCTGCATACACAGAATATACATATATACACTGTACTATTTTTTATTTGTCTCAGAAATATTAGTAATAATAGAATAAATTGTGCTTCTCATTTTTCTAGTCACATGCAAAAAGAGGCATTTGCGTATAAGTGCACTCGCTTAGATAACATAGATGAAGACTTTCTGCATAATCCTTTATTCACAAATCATTTATTGGTTTACTCAAATGAAACACAAATTGGGAGTCACATCCATAGGCCTATACAGCAAGGTAAAATAATAGATTGGACTAAAATAACGTATCAAAATACACATTCAAACAGATTTTTAACGTTTCCATGTTGATTGGCCGAGTATTGCTGACTGATATGCAAGTTTTCTCTTGTCTTCGGTCCGCTATAAAACTGTAAGCACGCATGCCGTGACTCCCCTGTGTTGTTTATGAACCTTGATACTATCAGCAGACCTTCGATAGGGGGGCCACTTAGAAATCTAAACCAGGAAACGCCTCCTCTTCCTCTTAGGCCTACTTACAGTTGCATGATTTGTATTTGTTTTTATAAAATGAATATTTCCAATACAATTAAGTGAACTAAATTATTCATTATTCTAAATTTGATTTGACTAATTGAGAGTGTCTTAGTTTAAGATAATGACCTTGGACACAAACACTGCAGGCTGCACGGCACCTTAGTGATTTCCCGGAAAGTCTGGTTTGACCAGCAAAGTACCGAGCATTGTTCCGTCAGCCTTAAACTATGTGGCCTTCCTTGTTCCTGGTTCAGCAAACCCACGACGACACTGTTAAATATTTGTGATGGAAGAAAGAAAGAAAAGATTACATTATTGGTTTTACATTCACAGTAATCAAACTGCTAGTTATATTCTTACAATACTAGTTCACCTAGTTGGTAAAACTTTGCAATAAGGGTTGATCAATGAACCATTCATCGATATTGGTTTGTTCAGTAATAAGGATTTACTAACAATTAACTAACAGTTTATTAACAGTTAACTAATGGTCAACTAATCATTAGGTAAAGTGTTCATGTTTACTTATAGCGTTCATGTTAAGGGAATGTCATTCATTTTAACTAAGGTATCCAAATCTATATTATTTAATAGGGTGAGGGTGTATCATAAGCGACTTACCCTGACCCTCTATGCTAATTATTTTTAATAATACTTATTACCACATTAACTAATATTAATGGATGTAAAGATTTGAACTGAATGAATTGTAATATCTTACCAACTAGTTCAAACTAGTTAAAGAACTGCAGCAGCCTATCTAGCTATATACTAAATATACATATTTATATTTATGTATACATTACAAGCAAAAATAGATGTACTTTATTTCTTCTTATTGAACGTTTATCTTTTAAATGAGTCATTCATTAAAATGTAATTCCTGCCAATGTAGACAGATTGCTATATAGTTCTGTACTGTGACATGATAACAATGTCAACTTGAAAAATGTCATCCAACAACACCATGAAATAATAATTAGCAGTAGTCCTTTGCGGCAGCGCCCTGGTCTTAATGACCTTCCCCTATGGTTCTCCTTGGCAGCCGTATCCTTGGTGGTGTGGGGGGATTGGGAGTGCCGGCCCCTGGCCTCATGATACCAGAGGCTATTGGGAGGAAGGTTCAGCTGCAAGGACTCTGGCCAAGCACACATTTCAACACGCAACCCCAGGCTAAAATAACTGGATTCATCCTCAGGCAGAACAAGTATTTGTTTTACAATTGTAGAAATACATATGATTTGCAACTTCATATATAAAAGCCTGTCGACTCCAAACATAACTTTTAAGGTTTGTATGATTAATCTTACTTTGAGGAGGAGGTGAAAATCTTGGTAAACATTTGATAAGAATAAATAAATGATTAAAACCTTTAATGAACCATTGTACTTCCTCCCTTAACTAGGAACTCCCTTTTTGATCCAATAGAATGTCCCAATCAATGTTTGATTAGGTGTTATTTGTTTCTGTGATGTTGTATTGGGGTAAAGGGGGGGGGGGGGGCAGAATGAGACTGAAACAATCATTTGAGGACAGACACCACAGGAAGACAAGCACGAAGGATGTCCCCAACATGTTGACAATTCTAACTCCATGTAGAGACGCTTGAGAGAAAGAAAAGTATATTTCACTATACTACCAAGCAAAGAGGGTAACACATTAACAAACCGACTAGAAAGTGGGTAATTGTGTGTTGCCAAAAGCATGAAGAGGAAATAAAACTATTCATGCATTGGGTGCTATAGTGCATGTCTGCTTTGTGGCCTTCAGAAAGGTCACTCTAGACAGGATAGGTTGAAAATAAACAAGCTGCCTTTTGAAATGATCTTCAGTTGCAAAATGTGACAACATTTGAAACCAAAAAGAACAGGTTTCTTGTGAGAAAGGTTCCTCAACACCATCACCACAAGGAAACAAGCAACAATGAAGTAATCACCAATGCAATAACCGTTTATTCCTTCCTCAACGTAGGGGAATTCAACGGGTCTCAATGGAGGCCCTGAAATCCACATTGGATGTTTAGTGATCTGAATGAAACTAACTGGCTCTTAGTTAAGCAGTGCTGGGTGTGTTTGTGTGTGGGTTTGTGTGGGTGTGTGTCTGTGTGTGTTTGTGTGTGTGTCTGTCTGTGTGTGTGTCTGTGTGTGTGTGTCTAGTATGTGTGTGTAGTATGTGTGTTTGTAGTATGTGTGTGTGTGTGTGTGTGTGTGTGTGTGTGTGTGTGTGTGTGTGTGTGTCTAGTATGTGTGCGTAGTATGTGTGTTTGTAGTATGTGTGTGTGTGTGTGTGTGTGTGTGTGTGTGTGTGTGTGTGTGTGTGTGTGTGTGTGTGTGTGTGTGTGTGTGTGTGTGTGTGGTGCCATGCAGGTCTCTTTGATCCTGCTCGGCATATGAAATAGTCACAACCAACATTCCGGGGGGAGGCCCAAAGGACAAGAACATATCTGGACCTTGATGTCGAAAGCAGAGCTCACAATGAGTACAGTGTCCAATGATCTCCACGCCGATATGCTCATGATAGAACAGGGATTTCACATCATTTAATTTCAAAGTTGGACTACAGCTGCACTCTTGGTAATGTTGTTGCAAAAAGTAAAACATGTGAATTATTTGCTGGAGATGATGTACACATATGTGGTAATCATTTCAGTTGATTATTTTGTGGCCATAGGAGGATTCATGATGGAGTAACAATGACACAAACAAGACAGTCATTGTTTTACAAAACTAGCTGCAATAAAGACATGTCTCTGAAAGCTCTTTGAAATAATATTCGTTTTTTATATACAGTGGGGCAAAAAAGTATTTAGTCAGCCTCCAATTGTGCAAGTTCTCCCACTTAAAAAGATGAGAGAGGCCTGTAATTTTCATCATAGGTATACCTCAGCTATGAGAGACAAAATGAAAAAAAAAATCTAGAAAATCACATTGTCTGACTTTTAAAGCATTTATTTGCAAATTATGGTGGAAAATAAGTATTTGGTCAATAACCAAAGGTCATCTCAATACTTTGTTACATGCCCTTTGTTGGCAATGACAGAGGTCAAACGTTTTCTGTAAGTCTTTACAAGGTTTTCACACACTGCTGCTGGTATTTTGGCCCATTCCTCCATGCAGATCTCCTCTAGAGCAGTGATGTTTTTGGGCCACACAGACTTTCAACTCCCTCCAAATATTTTCTATGGGGTTGAGATCTGGAGACTGGCTAGGCCACTCCAGGACCTTGAAATGCTTCTTACGAAGCCACTCCTTCGTTGCCCGGGCGGTGTGTTTGGGGTCATTGTCATGCTGAAAGACCCAGCCACGTTTCATCTTCAGTGCCCTTGCTGATGGAAGGAGGTTTTCACTCAAAATCTCACGATACATGGCCCCATTCATTCTTTCCGTCATACGGATCAGACGTCCTGGTCCCTTGGCAGAAAAACAGCCCCAAAGCATGATGTTTCCACCCCCATGCTTCACTGTAGGTATGGTGTTCTTTGGATGCAACTCAGCATTCTTTCGCCTCCAAACACGACGAGTTGAGTTTTTACCAAAAAGTTATATTTTGGTTTCATCTGACCATATGACATTCTCCCAATCCTCTTCTGGGTCATCCAAATGCTCTCTAGCAAACTTCAAACGGGCCCGGACATACACTGGCTTTAGCAGGGGGACACGTCTGGCACTGCAGGATTTGAGTCCCTGGCGGCGTAGTGTGTTAGTGATGGTAGCCTTTGTTACTTTGGTCCCAGCTCTCTGGAGGTCATTCACTAGGTCCCCCCGTGTGGTTCTGGGATTTTTGTTCACCGTTCTTGTGATCATTTTGACCCCACAGGGTGAGATCTTGCGTGGAGCCCCAGATCGAGGGAGATTATCAGTGGTCTTGTATGTATTCCATTTCCTAATAATTGCTCCCACAGTTGATTTCTTCACACCAAGCTGCTTACCTATTGCAGATTCAAACTTCCCAGCCTGGTGCAGGTCTACAATTGTGTTTCTGGTGTCCTTTGACAGCTCTTTGGTCTTGGTCATAGTGGAGTTTGGAGTGTGACTGTTTGAGGTTGTGGACAGGTGTCTTTTATACTGATAAGGAGTTCAAACAGGTGCCATTAATACAGGTAACAAGTGGAGGACAGAGGAGCCTCTTAAAGAAGAAGTTACAGGTCTATGACAGCCAGAAATCTTGCTGGTTTGTAGGTGACCAAATACTTATTTTCCACCATAATTTGCAAATAAATTCTTAAAAAATCAGACAATGTGATTTTCTGGATTTTTTTTTTTCATTTTGTCTCTCATAGCTGAGGTTTACCTATGATGAAAATTACAGTTCCTCTCGTCTTTTTAAGTGGGAGAACTTGCACAATTGGTGGCTGACTAAATACTTTTTTGCCCCACTGTATATAGTATTGAATAATTAGAAGTTTTTCCTTGTTATGTGATCTTGGAGTAATGTTAAGTAAACCATTCAGCCAATTCAACCATACATTTTGTACATTAAAGTCATCATACTTATCAGACATAACACACGCCCCAATATTAGACAAGGTGAAAGTCAACTGTCAAGGTTGTAGACATTTAGCAAGACACCTGAGACAGAGAAGTCATGTGTTTCCTCCGGTTGCTCCAGTTTCCTCCTCACCATAAAGACCTTAAAGTAATACATGTTAGGTTAATACCAGTGATGTGCACTTGACCATGGCAACAGCAATAGACCTGGAATTAGTCCCAGGGTGGTGTAAATAGGGCTGCCCACTGCTGCAACTAGTGACGGGTCAAATGTTCCTAGTGCTGCAACTAGTGACGGGTCAAATGCTCCTAGTGCTGCAACTAGTGACGGGTCAAATGCTCCTAGTGCAGCAGCTAGTGACGGGTCAAATGCTCCTAGTGCAGCAGCTAGTGATAGGTCAAATTCAGAGAACCCATTTTAGTTTGTAGTACTTCTTCTTCACCCACAGTGTTAACTTGTGTATGTCCCTGTAACGTCACGATAAATGCTGTGGGACACATTGCATTGTTCTATAGCCCCACCTCTGATATTTCGTCCCCTATTAATTATGGGATTTACAGTTGTATCTAAATAACAGTATCATTAGTTTCTATGAAAAGAGTATTGTCAATATTTTGTGTAACAATGTAAAAATTGTACTTTATTAAATATAAATACTATAAATACTATACTTTATTGTGGATATTACTGTGGATATATGGGAAACGGATCAAGTGACTGCTGATATCAATATCACAACAAACCCTAGAAATATAATCAAGATTGATGCATATTCAGCCAGAAGGTTACTGAAAGTAATAGTAACCCAACACCTTACCCAACCACACAATTTTTGTAGACAACACAAAGGTCTTCTGTAATAAACAAATGATATGTGTTCATTTACCGGAGCACCATTTTACACACAATGGCGCAATGAACGATATAAAGCAGTTGGCACTCTTGAGAAACAACATTGTGACATTTACAGAGGTCCTTTTCTTTTGAAGCCTGAAGTGTTCTTATGAATTGGCTGAGAGCCAAAACCATTCTTAGACACAGTAAGCATCACATCCTGAATTGGTAGCAGCTGTTTGGGATGCAAGGTCTGCACAGGTCTGAAGAAAGTGTGTTTACTATTTCCGACCTCTTTAGTGAAATGGGGGCAAAGCTTATTCCCCCCTGTCAAACAAGGGTTTGTTGGTCAGTAGCTCAATTTCCCTTTTATATAACAAACATATTCCCCTTTTAACCTTCTGGGCAGGACAAACAAGCAGAGAATCATGTATTTAAAAGCCATGCCACACACAAACTGGTAAAGAGAATCACTTCATCTGGATGTGCCCTGAGATGAACCCCGGTTTCTCTTAAGCTGGTTTGCCTAGAGCAAATATGTTCGACAGTTTATCAGACCTAATAAAAGTGAATATAGTACAGAGGTTTGTAAAGACATTTTGTTTACAAAAAAAAAAGAAAATAGCTCCACGGTAGAACAATACATTTTCCCCAATGGATAAGCAGCAGAGAAAAAAACAAATACATTTGTCCTTCTCCTTATGGGTCAATGGTATAAACCTTTTTTTCTCACGCTCCAGTCTTAACTGCTTGTGATCCTAGTAGGGTTTAATGACTTATGTGGTCTAGGTCACTCAGCACGATATATGGATATTAGACTCAAAGGTCAATAGTAAACATGTCAGCATGTTACATAAAATTGGCCGTCATCGAGTGTCCTGTAGGAGAGAGTGGGGTAAGATGAGCCAATCTTTACTCATGTTGTCCTCTAGTCGAGGAAAAATAAGTAAAGTAAAGTAAAATGAAACCTCTACCTTTATTTCAGGATGACCCTTGTCAATGAAAATGATAGCAATGCATCTTTACTTTACTTTTACTTTAACTTAATTTGGCAGATGCCTTTCTCCAAGGCGACATACAACATATTTGACAACAAGCAGTAGAAATGACATTAATGAAGACATTACATCAACCCAACATGATAATCAAATTAAATGATTACTAAACATAAGATAGTCCAAAGCTGACATTCTATGTGGTCTTACTGAAAACTTGCAAGCAAGTACAGAATACAGTAAAAAAATACATAAAATTGGATGAGTAAATAAAAAAATTAAATATAAGGGTCTCAGGACATTAGATCTGGCTAGATCAGTTAAGTCTCTAAAACAGGGAGGAACTGGGAGAAGAGATGTGTCTTCAAATGTTTTTTTAAAGAGTCCAAGCTAGCGGCTGAGCGAATGCCGCTTGGCATCTCGTTCCACCATTGACGTCAAAGAAATTAAGCATCTACGACATAAGTCTGTGAAAATATGTGGTCCCAAAAAAAGTGTTGTGGCTCAACGTGCCCCAGAGTAAGAGTGAATTGAGCAATTTCGGGGTGAATTGACCAATTTACTTTTTCAAGTTCAATGCATTTTCCTTTTCCAAATAGTCTTATTTATTTGCTTACAGTTACATTAATAAATATAAAACCTGTCAATATTTCTGTATTTTGCCAATATTCTGATGGATTTTCACCCTTGACAGCGGCTGTTCTCTCAATCTCCTTCTTGGCATGATAGCTTTTCTACAATGTTTAAATTGTGACAAACCAAATAATTTGTGTAATACTACATTACCACTTTATACTTTAGAGACGTAGATATGTTAACTTAACTTCAGTGCATCATGGTGGGGTAAGTTGAACGACTGGCTCACTTTACCCGACAGCCAACATTTTGGAAAAAACTGCCTAGTTGAACAATTCAGGCTTATCTTTATCCAAATTATTCCAATGGTTTTATACCTTGGTCGAAAGCGCCACATGTATAACATTTTTACGCTTTGATACATTTTGACATGTCAAAAACGTACTTTGACAAGCAAAAAACTGTTTGTGAAGAAAACATATGCATCTCTCCATCACAGCCAGATATAAATTATGGGTGCTTCCTGAATTGATGGTCAAATATGAACAGTTGCCTTAATACAGGGGGTGGGTCACCTTACCCCACACTCCCTATTCCATATGGACACAAGCCTCAAGTCTTTATTTATAGTTCATTGACTGTTCAAAAAAGGCAGTGGCTGATGGCTTAGCCTTTGGTAATGCAGCTTTATGGAGACCCACTAATCCTAACAACTTCACACCTCGACACTACCCTTCAATAATACATCCACCTAGTGTAAAGTCTATAGGATGAACAGCATCTGAGAAAATCGAAGGACAGTCAAAGACTCCTCTTATTGTAGTTAGATTGTTGAAGTTTGCTTAAGGTCAGCTGTCTAATCATTCTAGAGCTACAAGCGTAACGCTTATAGTTTTCCATTCAAAAGAACATCCAACCCTTTCTAAACTCCAAACATACCTTGACTTGTAATCGAAAGAAACGTCTTCATTAAATATATATCAAAATAGAAAATACCCAGACACCAAGAAAGCAGATCATGTAATCTTTATTTTATAATATAGAGCATATAGATAATATACCATAGAACATCTTTAAATTCTTCATCTGAAATACAACTCAGGAGACGATTATATATTTAGATGACTGACAAGGAATGCGTGGAGCCGTCATCGGGCAGCGCCTGGTCAGGCGCAGGCAGAGATGGGGTGGCTGAGCCCGCTGAAGTACGACTTCTCCCTCTCACTCATCACCTCAAAGTGCAGGGGCTGCTGGCAGAAGTTGCACTCCGCTGTGGAGTGGGGCTTCAGCTCGAGGCCCGCCTCCTTCCAGGTCTGCACCAGCTTCTCTGTAACGCCCAGGAGACAGACAGATATTTACTCATGGGGTTTTTACAACAACAAAATAATGAATAGGAAATATGGCCGAATAGTCTGATGGGTAAGGTGTGAATCCCAGCAAAACATTCTCGGTTAAGTCTCCAAAGTCCCTAGTGTGTGGCTTGTATAAACTCCTTGCAGTTCATTACTGATTTACATCTCAAAATAAAATAAACACCAAGTTAGTTGCATTGGATAAATGGCGTCTGTATAATGACTGAATAGGTACAATCAGGGCTTGGATCATAATAGCAAAACAGGTGACAAATCAAACGTATCCTAACAGTAGCCATACTAATAAGCCATCTGTAATCATTGATGGGGACAGAAAGGAGTAGCTCGAGCGAACCCTAGTAGAAAAACACCCAGTGCTGCCGTACCGACAAAGTAGTTCATCATCTGGGGGGTGTGGTGCGGGGTGGGGGCGATGCGCAGGAGCTCTTCGCCGCGGGCAACCGTGGGGTAGTTGATGGCCTGCACATAGATGTTGTAGCGACTCATCATGATGTCACACATCGCCGTGTTCTTCTCCGCGTCAGCCACCTGTCAGGAACACATGCGGTGTGAGCGGACCTGACACAGCATGGGCCATGTGTTGGCCCCCCCATGGCTACATTGGCTACTTTTTTATGTGTTGGACCAAAAATGTAAAAGACGACTCAATCTTTCCTTTATATTCATCACATCCGTCATTTGCCAAAAGAACAGAAGGATCTGTTTGCATTCAATCCGTCAAAAAACAACAAATTAAATATATTTTTTCCCAATTCCCTGCCGCTTTCTATATCTCGTTGTGACCAGTAAAGCCCCAGAAATCACATGTTCACATTAGCTGTTCAACCGTTGGAAAGGCGACCCCTTTGTCAATGCACACACACACACACACACACACACACACACACACCATCCGATCCGATTACAGCTCTAATCAGGTTGTTGTTAGGCCCTGGTCGTGGAGACTCGTCTTACCCGCACGGGGATGATGTGGCTGGGGCAGTGCACCACGGGCAGACCCGAGTCCATCAACATTTGCCTCAGCAGCTTGACATTGCGCTGGTGCTTGCGCCGCAGCACCACGCCCTCCGCTCCCTTCAGCGTCTGTATGGACTGGCGGGCCCCGGCCAGCAGCATGGGGGGCAGGGAGGTGGTGAAGATGAAGCCGGCGGCGAAGGAGCGCACGGCGTCCACCAGGGCCTCGGTGCTGGCGATGTAGCCGCCGACACAGCCGAACGCTTTGCCTGGATGGAGAAGGAGCAGGAGAGAGAATGTTCTCTTGAGTGATGCGCCGACGGGGGAGCCTATCAGGAGATATGGACGCAAACTGTTTCATGACGTTCCCGGGCCAACACACAATCTGTTTGAAAGAGTGTATACTCTCTCAGACTGAGATCGTTGCTAAAATTAGAATGATTATCAACAAAAAAACTATAAAAGTTTTGGTCACATTCAAATTTTGGCAGGAAATGGTGGCAACGCAATAGTATGACTCAAAATGGAGCATGGCGATAGCGGAATTACCCAGGGTGGTGACATCTTAACATTCCTTTGTAATCACAGGGACTGGCAATGGTATGCAGCATACCCAGTATTTACGGCACACGTAAATACTGGGAATATGACACCCTGTTTGGTCACATTAAATGCTACCGATCTACCTAGGTTGACAGAAGTTCACAATAGGAAACACCACTAGTTTGATAATGACGAACCACCATGGTACACCAGTATACACACATTATCCTAGGATATTATTTGCCAGAGGTCGAACTAACGTGTTCGGGCTAGTCAAATGGCCTTTTCCCCACCAAGCCCTCGGTGGGCGGTATAGTCACACAGTACTTAGTTTTAGAGCTGCAGGCAGGGTACAAAATCAACACCTGCTACCAGCCAATGGCTGATATATTTGACCATTTGGCAGGTAGAACAATTGAGAGTAACCTATTTAAACAATTGCTTGGCTGGGGATTACTTTTTCACTCTGGCAGGAAAAAAAAAAAAAAAAAAAATCGAAACATTAATTTGGATCCTGGATTTACAGCCCTGATAAATCGCCATCTGGGTTTAACAGACGCTTTCGGGCAGAGGGTAATTCAATAACAGCAGAACAGCAGCTCCGGGTCTCCTAGCAACAGGGGAAGAGCCCCTGCAGGTCTGCGCTTCACACAGAGCCCTGGTGTATTGAGTGACAGAAACAGGGCTTAATCCCCAGCATAATAGCCAGATCAGGTTGTTTTGCTGCTTGAGTTTCTCAACACGCAACATGACTGGGTTACCGGCTCTGTGATTAACCAGTTTTATTTGGAACATAAACAGGACATTCTCTAATAAAAGATGCAGGGCAAGCGTACACTTTAGAACCTAGGCTGAAAAAATATCACGAGACTCTTCATGAAAAGCACTCGGTCTAAGCAGAAGCTCACCCAGAGTGCCGGAGATGATGTCCATCTTGTGCATGACACCGTCGCGGTCGCCAATGCCGCCTCCACGCGCGCCGTAGAGCCCCACGGCGTGGACCTCGTCCACGAAGTTCAGGGCGCCAAACTCGTGCGCAACGTCGCACATCTCCTCCAGCGGACACACGGCACCTGTTGCGCAGCGAGACGAAAAAGAGGGTCAAGTGTTTGGTAAAAAACGTAAATGGAGCAAAAAGGGTCAACAATGAAGATAGCCTTTTTGTTTCCACTGCTTTGTTTAGAAAGCAACACAAAATAACAAGCTGAATTTAGATTTGACTTGAACGCAAACTCCTCCACCCACCGTCCATGGAGTGCACGGTCTCAAAGGCGACGATCTTGGGCTTCTTGGGGTCTCCTTTCCGCAGCATCTCCCTCAGGTGCTCCACGTCATTGTGGCGGAAGATGAACTTCTTCGCCCCGCTGTTCCGGATGCCCATGATCATCGAGGCGTGGTTCCCTGCGTCCGAGTAGATCTCACAACCTGGAAAGAGGTGGACAGGTTTACTTCAGGAACCGGATTCAGGTTTCTCCCTGACAAATGGTTCCATTATCCGCCTGTAACGTATATACATTGAACTCGAATTTGGGAGAAACTGGATTTAAATAAACACAAAAGGAGAGACGTAGGTCTCGATTTGTGACAACTCAGGCTCAAGGGGACCTGTTGGAAGTTTGCTATGCTTGCACTTTGAAGACTTGGTAGGATTTCTACTGACCAGGTAGCATCTTGGCCAGGGTGAAGAGCGTTGAATCATTGGCAACGAAGCAGGAGGTGAAGAGCAGCGCAGCGTCCTTCTGGTGGAGGTCGGCCAGCTCCTGTTCCAGCTCCACATGGAACTTGCTGGTCCCAGAGATGTTCCGAGTGCCCCCGGCCCCGGAGCCGTGCTTGTTCAGCGTCTCCCTGGCAACACAAGAGAGATGATAAGATTAGTTTTAGATCAAGCTCAACAGGTTGGAGTTGGTCAACAGGATAGGATCAAAGTGGGAAAAAGAGGTTTTTTTACAGTTATTTTTTCTAATTAAGAGTTATATACTGGAAATAGTCATTAGTGTGACGCTAAAAGAAAAAATATATAAATACTTTAACCTATTCAGTAGCTTTAAAACAAACGTTTTATATGGCAAGGAAATAAAACAATCACACAGTTGTTTTTGTCCTCACTACCAAGGTGTTAGTGCCGACGAGGGGCTGATTACCAGTACGGGCGAGCGCCAACAGGTCTAAACGACACAAACACCCTCTTTTGACACTCACAATATGGACTTGGTAACGTGTGGGTGTCGACTCATGCCCAGGTAGTCGTTGCTGCACCACACGGACACGTCCCTCTTGTCCTCCAGGGAAGCGGTGTAGTCGTTGGCCATGGGGAACGACTGGGCCAGCCGGTTGACCGTCTTGAACACACGGTAGGTGTGGTCGTTCTTCTTCTCCTCAATCTTCTTCTCAAAGAACTCATCGTACTGGAAGCTGGAGACTGTGGCCCAGACGGGAGAAGAACTTCAGTCAAACATGAAGACATGGCATGAAATGGCCATATAGATAATATTGTTTAATATTTTTTTGTATTCATCAGCCTCCTCAGAACTATTACAGAAAAGATTACTGCAAAAGCAATTTTAAGATGGTGTGGATTGAGAAAGACTGACGCAAAAAAAACGTACAGCTTGGCAGGTTATCCTGCAGCAGATGTGAGACCCCTTTGGGCCGTTGTTTCATGAGTGTGGCCATCAGAGAGCCATAGCTGCCACTGTCCGACTTGGAAGGGCTGGTCAGAGACTGCTGCTGCAATTGACCGCGGGAAACATCTAGAAAAAACAACGACACGATCAACATCAGCAAAGACACGTCTAAATGTAGGGGACTTCAAAGATAACCACTTTATCAAATAATTGATGGTGTATGAACGGGACCATTTTTTAACAAAGTAAGGAATACATTACAGTAAATAACAACTAGTGACTTGTTGACTAATAGTCAGGGCAAATAGCTTTTTGTTTGAAAAATAAATATGCGTTGTTAGTCTGACGGAAACTTAATGGAAAGCTAAAGTTCTCACCCTTTTGCAAAGTGCGGACTTCCTCCACATCTTCCTGAAGCTCCATGCTGACTTCACGGACCACACTGCTGTTCTTTTGTCCCATCTCAGCAGCGAGGAAGGGGCATTTGGTGCCTACTGCCTGGCCAGGGGGTGGCATGGGGTGGCCGGCAGGCAAGGAACTCTTGTCCGGCTTGGAGCCTGGGAGCAGGTCACGAGAAAAGAGTTAGAGCAAGAACTGAATTACTTGATCATTTCAATATTCAAAATTCAGCAAAACCTTTTTTTGTTAAAACATTTTAGGATAATGGATAGATTTTGGTCTGATATTTGGGCAGTATCAGATCTCTGTATCCATGCAAATGCATTTCTTAATTTGTTCACAAACAATGTGGTCACGCCATACAACCCTCTTTTTGGGAGTGGAAGCTAGCCAAGATTACGTCAACAAGGAAAAACACCCTTATTTTTACCTTCACTTGCAGCCACGACAGTCTCGGTGGTAAGGTGGGAGGTGGATGAACACATGGATCGGACCACCGATGGGGCTACTGGCTTTGAGGCCAGATCCATCATGACCGGGCATTTCTGGGCATACACAACCAGAGATTTCCTGGCCTGCTGGAAGAAGGCCTGGGGAACGCGGGAGAGGAACGGACAACGGCGCACTACCACATCCATATTCAGTTACAAACTTGACGTTGATTGTCCACGACCCTAAAGACATGAAGAAAAGGGGTAAAATAAAAATAAATGTTGATTGTCATTTTAGAAAAACAGTATTAAGCAGAGAACTGGGATAATTTATTAAATAATAGACGTATACAATATTTGCCAATATTTATCTAACTACTAAAACAAACAATGTTTTCCATACATAATGCCTCTGGAGCTGTTGGAAACACACATTCCGAAGGAAAATGATTTGTTTGGAACTACAGGCAGAGAGCAATAAGTAATCAGAACTTGTTTAAGCCCTTCAACAAGTGTGTTCCGTAACTGAGGACATGTCCTTCAATATCACAGACCTCAACCTAAAAATGAGTTTGTTTCAGAAAAGTATTCCCAAATGTAAGCACGACTTTAAAGTTCAAGTTTGGGGAATTTGAGGGAATCAGGGAATCAGCCCGTCTGCTCCCACCCCTCACAAATTATGTCACAACCCTTAAGGTACGTCTGCTTCACGTTACACGGGTATCCTCGTTTCCGGAGTACAATGAGTGATTATATAGGCAGTGCGAGTGGCTATGGAAAAGGGCTAAACACCACTGGTTGGATAAATGAAGTCCATCGGCAATAAATGTGGGACTCAAGTAAGGTTAGCGTTACTAACAAACACACCTCTAGCTAACGTTATATCACCCGACACTAAAAGATAGCGGCGCATCATGCCCATATTCATACATTTAACCAGGCTCACCTTTCTAGAGCGCTAGATGTGTGCATATGTAGGGTCCCTAGAACTCACATAGTACCGCTTGGATAGTAAATGGTGTTGACCTATGGTTATCCAACCTCACTTTCGCCAAGATACCTTCTACGAAGACGACTACAAGGAAAGGTGAATAACGTTATGCCACTTACCTCGGATGACCTTCGCTTAAAAAGGAATAATGGTTTGGGGATTTCTTGAAGTAACAAATGTATATCGTTACAGTTATAAATGCAAGTTGATAAGAGTATCTTGAAAACACTAAATCCAAGGAGAGAGATAACTTCGTTATCCTACACTGAGGACGAACGATAGAGCTATTGAACGTGCAACCGGGTATATAAATCCGAGTTTCACGCACTTATCGCGAGAGATGGTGATGACGTCATGGAAAAGTCTCCGCCTCCATCCATCCATGGTAAGTCCATGAAGTATATTCACACGACTTTCCCACTACAAGCATCGCGCTGTCGCAATAAGGAAAATCCCAAGACTTGGTCCAACAATTGAAAGGCGGAAGTGAGGAAGTTTTTTCCAAGAAATATACACATGAAAATAAGAACACATCCCTAGGACTATTACTAAAACTAAATTTCCCCTTACATTTGAGGTATAATTGTTTCGTTATAGACCAATTATATAGATATAATGGCAATACATTCGAATTAAAATCAACTTTATTGTAAGTGCACAAGTTGGCCTGTTTTACCTCTACGTTTTGTGACTAAGCCTCTAATAATGTGAGGAAAGAATCTTGGTACGCCTAGCCTTTAGATTGCGTTGAAAAACATTTCTCTATGGGCATACCGACTGGGTTGATCAGCAAATAAAGTTACACAATAGCTACTATGAACATGCACAACCCTTTCAAAACTGTTCTTTGTGGTCTACACTGACCCCTGGTGTCGAGCCAAGGTAAAAACTGGGCCCTGGTGTCCGGCATACTTAGTCATTGTGTTTAAAAATCTTGTTTTTAATAACAATGCATTTAGACCAGAACTTAACGTAAATAACTTTGGGTTTGATCATCATACCAAGAGATGGCTGGATATTATTCTGAAAATGTTTGCCATCCATTAGTCGCAAGCGACTAAGCGGATATTCGCATAACCAGGCCTATTAGTCGCAATGACCTCTATGGGTAGCCCTATACATGGAAATGAGAAGTATCTTAAGCGTACAATTGCTCAGCAAAGAAAAAAAAATGTAGTAATGCGAACGTCCTCTTAACCAAGCTTGACATTTTGAAATAGCATCCAATTCCATGATCCAGTTTGTGATGTGATGTTGAAATTAACATTAATACAGCACCCACCCACCCCCTACACAAGCACACACACGCACACGCACGCACGCACGCACACACACACACGCACACACACACACACACACACACACACACACACACACACACACACACACACACACACATACACACACACACACACACACACACACACACACACACACACACACACACACACACACACATACACACACAGAGTAAGAGTTAACTGACAAGTGGGTTTTTGGAAACTTTTAGGCATTCGGTTAGCTTAGATACCTAAAATGTATCAATGCATAACATACACAAGCAAATAGCAATATGAAAAGCAAGTATTATATTAAATTAATAAAATAGATACTATGTGAAGATTCTTGGGGAAATTTTGATTACAGGCAGGTTGAATACAAATGAATACACCAAAAATATATTTTCACTTTGTCATTAAATGCACCCACCGTGAACTACGGTCACCCTGAAATGATCTCCAACAGCCTGTGTTGATGGTCACTAGGTGGCAGCAACAGAAAAAAGGTAATGCCTTTCCTTGAAAGTCACAGAAGAAGAGTCAAAGGTTTGACGGTAGTTCTGGTGATACTCCCATGGACATATTATAGAATACCGGATACTCCGATCCAACAACAAAAAATAATGGTCGTACATTTCACGATGAATTGATTGGCGTTTAGCCCAGCACGATAACCGAATATGATGGAGGAGTCTTGGGATTTTGAGTTCTTGTCCCGTATGGCAGATAGTTGTGTTTCGTTTCTGTCGGAGTTTATTGAAGACTGGCTTGCCAATGACATGAGAGTGTCCATATTTAAAATCTTACTTGGCTGGTTAATTTTGAGCCTAATAGCTATCCACTTCGCATGGAAAATCTACGGCAATACAGTGAATGATATGTATTACAGGCAAGGTACGTGTGTCTCTCATTATTCAACGCATTAGCATTGTTTTCATTACTTTACTTCGGTGCACACATACCATATTATAATCAGTAAGTTGTTGTTTAGGTACTGGACAGAACGGAGGCTCACCTGATGCTGCACCTCATCTAAGCGGATGGTAGGCGTCTTCAGTCGGGCTATTGCTATAGGGACCTATAACCAAAATTAAAGCTGTGAATTATGTATCCTGTCACAAATATGAATGCCTGTTTTATTAACTTGTCTAACCCTCGTGGCATGTACTTATGCATACGTTTCTATCTACTAGGCAAAGTGCAGCAAAAGATGATGTCAAGACTCATCGGGAGTAACCAGCAGTCGGCCTATTAATGCTACTATTTATTGCATGACCCCTTAAATGGTCATTGTCAATGAGCCGCCATTACCTTGCTTGCACCTATGGGACCAACTGAGCTTCGTAACAACAACAGCAACGTGTGTGTATGGGGTTTGACCCATTTCATACCCAACACATTCCACCATACAGTGTTGCCACCCAACCCTGCATGGCCGTGACAACCCTGCATGTCTCCTCCTAGTGTGGACCAGCGACCTGACGGCAAGGAAAGACTGATCCCCAAGTCATGTAGTGGTTACTGCCGAAGGCGGCACAAACTGTAAAAGTTGCCTTGTGGGAAGGAGCCTCAATCCAGCTCCATTTATGTTCTTGCTGGACAATGCAGCTCTACAGTGCACCATCAAGCTCAGTGTGCCACCTAGACCATGGTGGTTGTGATACACAATAATTATTATACCTCCTGATAACTGATCCTGGTCCAAAACCTGGGGCCACTTTGGCAATACTCTTGGGCCCAACCGGCACTTCAATTAGTGCAACCGATCCTTTCAATCTGAGAATTTATACAAACTGGTTGTGATGACACAATTGAAATAATAAATAAACAGAAAACATGAATTGTAAGTGTTTTGAATCAGCCCCTCTTTAGATGTGGAACGTCAATATAATGAAAATCTGTGTCTCCTCATGAGTAGAACTAGAGAATGATACACAGTGATCATTTTAATTATTTGTATTGACTCCAGTAGAGTCTCCTTCCTTATGCTCGCACAAGATTGTGCGAGCATAAGGATGGCAAAAACGTATTTAGAATAGCTCCCCCCTACCTGGATAGGAATTGATCCTCTATTTTTGCTGATAGTCAATTGTCAATGCTAGATTCAGAAAAAAAAAATTAAAAAATGCTATGATCCACACAGACAGACACACTGTTTCTCTAACTGCCATTTGATGATTATGCCTTCAACCCTGACCCCCTTGGGTTGGTCAATGGTCAAAGGCTTCAACTGATAATGCACCGCTACGTCTCCCCCTTTATGGCATCTGTCCTGTCAATTTCTTAAAGATATTTGCGTCTAGGACAGATGAGACTTCACATTGCAATTGTCAAAGATCAAATCGAATTACATTTACCAATAGAACAAGTTCCCTGTGTTCTCATCAAGAAGAAGAATGCATAAGGGGATCCCTGCTCCCTTGTGACCGGTTGATCCCAGGTACAAAGGTTAACGTTAGAGAAACAGGTAGGGTGGCTGGACTGTACAAGGAATATTAAACGGCTTGGATGATGAAGGGGAAATAACGAGGAGTTCCATCTGTTGTTTACTACCATCTGATTAACCAATGCAATAGATTTATTGGGGAGCATAGCTGTTCTCAGCATTTTTGAGACGTGCCAAGTATAATAAGTTTTTTGCTTTTGCCGACGCATTGGACCTGCGGAGCTCTTAGAGAGACACAGGGCGAACTTCCATCTGAGGCCTCTGATTATTGTATGTTTGTTGTTTTTACTCAAATAAATTAGCCTGATTGTTATAAATTTGGATGACTCTTTATTCTTAAACAGTTCATACAGAAACAAATGACATGGTGCAAAAGTCCTACCACAACACTGGTGTTCCTACACACATATTAGTGTGTGGGAATACACACTAATTTGCGTAGGACAGAATGCAACTTTTCTTGAATTCATCTCGTTCCAATTTATTTAATTCCTTAACAGACACAAACAATGTGTCTGGGGCTGAACAACATTTGTATTTTTTGCAATAGCAATGCAGAACTCTTTCTCAAAGAGTTGTATTACACTGTGTTGAAAGTAGAGGGCGAGCTTAATTGGCAATAGAGAAATCAGAATAACTAAACGATATACAAGCAACGCTTAAAGGTAGTCAAATGGCTATCTTATATCATACCATATATCATGAATTGAAACTACCTACAAACATTTACAGACTACCATATTATACCATTTTATACCATGAATCTAAATTCAAAAACATTTACAGACTACCATATTATACCCTATTGACTCTTAACTCTTCCTACAAATGTTTGTAGTGTGAGGTGATGCTGCAGGTGTATATAAATGCCTCCCACTTCTACCAGTAGGCTTATCCACATATTACAAGGGAAGTGCAACAGCTTCTCACAACAATATCCTACTATGGCCATCTAAATGTTTGCTTTGTTTTTATTGGCTCAAATTGAGGAAGGCAAATACAAATACAGCCAATACAGCCATTTGTCTTTTTGACAGCTCAACTAAAAGACAATGAAGAGGCAACATATAAGTTTTGATGAATTTACTTCGGTGGTTGTGCATTATTGAGGATTATTGATCCATTATTTTGAATTGTGGATTATTATAATAATCCACAATTCAAAATAATCGATCCTGGATAATAATGGATCTGGATGTCTTCAGATCCTATAGGATCTGAAGACACATTGATCTGGTAGTTGCTATTTAGGTCACATGACAAGCCCATTTTATGAATCGAATTATGTTCGTTAGACAATCATATTGTATGATTTGAGTCTTACAGTCAAAATAAAGCATTTTGATCAAATAGCAAGATAAACTGAAATCCAAATAGCAGATTTTGACGTTTCAAGCCCTGGACCATTATCAAACGAGTGAAGAGGAGAGTTTTAGAGTTATATGCTATTCAACGCCCACCCCCTCATTCAGTGCCTGTTGTATCCCCTTAGATTCGGGCATTTGTGATGAAATTCTCATAGCATCTTTTGAGAAGTAGCCAACTTAATGTTCTCACTTTCACCTCGGCTAGTTCTATCTATATGTCCCTACTCTATCTTTATTCTATACACAAACGCACATGCACCAAGCTTATAGAATATAAATATCAGTCTTTGTGCAAGACCTTTTCCTCCTGCAACATTTCTCAATTGACCTTAGCTATGATTGTTTATTCAAAGCAAATGCTGTGTTATTTGTATTATTTAACAAGCTTAGTTGTAACTTACTGAGTATAGTTTCATTTCACATAACAAAAAAAGATTTCATCAGTCTCTATGGACATGTAAATGAACAGTGTAAAGTCTTACACCATGTCCCTTTAAGCGTGGTAGCAGGCTGATAGTGGGCGTGGCAACTAAGCATTATTGCATAGACGGCCAGGGTAACCACACTGAAGTGCAAGAGACAGTTGGACAGGAGAGAGACATGGCTGTCCCACTAATGACCTTAATGCTCATGATCGCATACATCCACCAGGGAGGTAAGTAACCAAAGGACTTTAATAACCCAACACCAGGAGGCACCTGTCTTCTTTATTTACTGTGCATCTTCATATTCTCTGGTCGTTTTCTATCCATAGCATCCCTGCAGAAATCCACAGCAGCAGATTTCCTTCAGCCTGGGAGAGAGAAGCGCTCTGCTGAATGTTTTCCTGCCGGCTGCTCTACGGAGAGTGAGAACGAGAGCCAGAGCGAGAGCCAGAGTGAGGAAGAGGGACTGATAGAGGTGGACGCCAGCTATGTGAGTTCTGTTAGGGGTTTTCATTAGGGTAAAAGCACAGAGCTACAACATGCATGCAACACATGCATGCAGAACACACATGCATGATAAAATTGTTATACATAGTGCACCTGCACAGCCATAAAAATCATTCCTGATGTGATGTTGATGCTTAAGTTTGAAGTCTTTGCTATCGTCAACAATCAATATGCATTGATATTATCTTATGGAATGAAAATTTGTTTTGGTGATACATTTTCCGGAATTTTTACAAATATATGTATTATGCACCACAGTTTTAACATGCAAAATAGTAAAATACTAGATATAGTACAGATCCTGCTAAATATTGTCCACATTTTGTTATTGACTGTTTTATGTTATGTTTTGTAAGGCCTATTTTGTTAATTGAATAGCTAAAATAAATACCTAGATCTCTTTGTAAGACATTGCACCTATCAGCCCGTTTCTGTGTTTGGATATGTGTGTACTATCGTCGACTGGTTTCTGGCTAGGTTGTTGTTGAGTATTTTCAAAAATACTTTAAAAGTCAGTAATCAGAGAGGATCTACAAACTAAATCTTTACACAATGGGTGATTTTATCTCAGTGAAATATTACACCAGGGCTAAACCCTTCCTGCAGGAAACCCTGGTTCAGCTGAAGGAATGAAAGCAGGTAAACATTCCCAAGACGGGGATAAAGTGCAACCCAATCAAGCGAGCCACCAGGACATTCTCCATCACTGTGCTCTGACTTGTGTTCATCTGAACCGAATACCAGACTAAGCTCATTAACATTTGCCACATTACTTAGAGGCCCATACTTAATATATCAAATAACCAGCCTACACAGCAAGGATTCACTGGATTTTAAAAACAAACTGAAAACATACTGTGTTATTCGGGAGGAGGGAAGGGGTTCTGAATGTGATTCCAGACACACACAAACACTGTGTGTTTTTGATATGGCGAGAGGTAGGGAAAGTCTGCAAGAGCGAGTGGCAGAGGAAACTATCTTCATATTCACAATTTAATTACAATCATAATATAGTCAGCATTCAATCATAGAGCTTTCAATTTATTCACAGGAGAGCTCTCAGCTGCAGTATGTTCGAGGGGAAGAGCAAGGAGTGAGCGTGAACCTGGTAAGTTTCCACAACTGCACAGGGAGCACATGCTTACAACCACATTCGTACATGGACATTACAACTAATGTGCATCTTGCATTTCCAGGACCTTGGCAATGAAGCCACGGTAGATGGAGTGGACGGGGGCTCTGGAATGTAGCTCTGTGGGGTGGGGGGGTGGGGGGCTACATTATGTTGTTCTGTTAAATAAAGCTAAGAGGGGTTTGTATACAAAAATGGCTGTACTATTCCTCTTTGATTTAGTATGTACAGCTGACAATATGGTGTATTGTCAATAGGTTATGGGATGTAAACAATACGATTAAGTGTCAATCGTATGTTATTCTGGTAAAAGGTTGAGACGGTTCTAGTCTTAATCACCTCTAATTTGCTAAAAGCAAACCATACTACCTTCAAATGCAACTTTGTAAAATATATGAATGGCCTACATCAGTGCAAATGAGTAATAAGTAATAAAAATTATTAATGCTTTATTATTCATAGTGGGTAAATCAAAGATTATATTATGATATTATGGTTAGGACAGTATTATGGAGGAAATGTGAAAGGAATTCCGAAGAATAGACTGTTTAGTGGAAACCGCAAATTCAATATTTACATCATTTTCTTTTTTACAATTTTTGACATATCTATTGTCAAAGGGTATAAGATTTCACTTCTGGTTTCCCACTCTATATCAAATTCTGTTTATATATATTATGTATTTATATAGCTGCTCACTTAAGAGATTTCATTAGGTTTTTTAGATAGGTTAAGATAGGTTTTTGTTAAACAATGAAATAACAAAGTAATTCAAAATTTGTCTTTAGTTAATTCAAGTTGATTCAAGCATACCTCTATATAAACATTGCCCCACCTCTTTAGCTGGAAAGTCAAAATGGTTCATCCTCCTTTTCAGCAAACATGAATTGTACATGTGTTAATATGTGCACCTATAAGGACAATTGGGAGCTATAATGCAACAACAAAAAACAAGCAGGGACCCCTTAAGAAGTTCGAATAGTAGTAGTAGCAGCAGTATTTTAGTTTTACTTATAGAAGTGGTCCAGCTAGTAGTGTAGTTTTATCACCGGAGAGGGAGGGCCAGGGGTGGAGCTGTAAGAAGACAAGGCCAATGAAGGGGGCTGTACGGCTGATGTCATCAAATACATATGATTATATAAATGGATATGTGGCGACAATCAATCGAGCTCTCTGCGGAAGAGCTCTGGGGACCAGCACCTGTGCCACCTGCTACAGGCGAGGCCAGCTGACTTTGGACATCAAGTCCATCTCGGCTCCTGTCTCTTGTCTATGTTCCATTCAATGTTGAGACACAAGACACACCTTCGTTGGAACGGAGAATTAATTTCATACTGCCCTGTGGAAATGACAGACTTTTAGTTTGGTAGACTTTAATTATTGAAAAGCAGGGCATATAAATAGCAAAATAAAGGCAAAGCTATATTAAAAAAAATACACTACACATGGGCTACGCCTTACAGTGATACACTGATACATAATTCAATACAATTTCTGAATCAAGTCAGAAAAACGTAAAGTGACAGCGCCGACCTTGTGGAGTATGAGGATAAAGGCAAGCTATGCCTCTCATAAATATGGGCCGGTGTGGACGTTCATGTAAAAAACCGTTGGTCATTGAGCCGCTTGCCTAAAAACAGTTGTCAATTGAGAAGTTTGGGTAAAAAAGTTTGGCTAAGCTAGAGGTGCAAAAATGTTCTGTACTGTCGCTTTAAGAGTCCAAGACAGGAACTGTTACGGCTTGACACCATTAGCCTTAGCTATTAAAGTCGACACAGCACACACTCATATCGACCAACAAGTGTCATTTTACAATGTAAGTAAACCATCCGTATGCGCATTGTTAGGAAAACGTATGATTGTAATAAGTGTCGTAAACTACTGTAAAGTGTTTGGTTTTTCCCAACAGATAATATAGTTAAGAGAAGTTTAACAACGCCCAAACTTTGCTAGCCTGTGCAAAAAGTGTTGAAATACGATGCAAAGTAATGGCTAACTTAATCTAGCCTTGCCGAGTCATATATGTATACTAAATGCATTCCCTAAAAGTATAAATTAACCGATAAAAACAATTAACTAAGACTAATTTTCGACAAACGACAAAGTATCATGTGACAAACTTATTCAGGCAAATATCTAGTTGAACCTTGACAAACAAACCTGGCTAGGCCCAATTATTGGGCTATAATATGATATGTTGTGCTCGTTTTGCCCCATTAAACCACATGAGATGAGTTATCACGCCAAGGAGTGTATCTAGTATGAATAATATGGTGTTTTGTTATGGCCTCAGTAAAAATGGAATATAAATCTCCTCGCAGATCTATTCGTTTCTATAAAATAACTCATTTTGCTTTGAAAATAAGAGTTAAAAGTTTATCCCCACCCTCATTCAGTTTAGTTTGAGTTTAATTCTCAAAGTCAACAGGCCCCTCGGGAATTAATGCTTTGCAAAGTTGCTTGAAAGAATGGAAGGAAATGCCTGTAAGTGTGTCACATCCTTTTTATCACACACTTTCAGTAGAGCCCCCCGACATCTCTCATGTTGAACCTTGCAGCTTCGAAAAGGTTAAGGGTAACTGAAACTGAAACTTCCTTTTCCTATTGGACCAGCTTCCAAACTCAACCTAAGTGGTTGTGTCTGGAAGAAGTGCTCATGTCAGTGTCTTGCTTCAGGAATGGTTCGGAGCCTGCATATTCTGCCTGCCATAATATCATGTAGCCTGTGTGATAAGTCAATAGCACTAAGCAAAGACCTCAGGCCATCACATTGATATGCAAGACAACATGTGTCTGTTGGAATGCTGCTCGTGGCCTTCAACCTACGCATCCTAACCTACGCACCCCATCCTAGTATCCTAGCTATCTTTTCATAGTAAAAAAAAGTCTGCATCACTTTCTATGACCATAAGATGGGGCAAGTAACCATTTACAGTTTCACATAAGAGTAGGCAGGGCCATTGAATATCAGACTATTCTACAGGGATGCATGACACGCTATGACATTTTTCTTATTAATGTATAAAAATATGTAATATTTGGAAAATATACAAAATTGTTTGACGACAGGTTGATATATTCTTATTTTCCTATTTGGTCCCTAGAATCTGGGGAATGTGAATGGTCTGCTGACTTATGTTCTGGCTTTCTTTTAATTGAAGTTGGCAAAATTCAAATGTCTAAACACCAACTCCAATTTAACACTTCAACTGAATTCTTTCCGGTTTATTTTGTGGTGAGGCATGAAATATCATCGTTTTTCTGAGAATCAGTTGTATTGAATTAGACCTCATAGTTGACAGTAGATTTCATGCACATAGTTCGTTTTTTCTTTTGTTTGTACTACTAGGTCTAATCCCAATCCTGGAGAAGGTTCCGGCATGGAGCAAGGGAACCGGCGCCTCCAACAGACTCAGGCCCAAGTGGACGAGGTACAGAACCTTTTTAACTTTATGCCTCGCTCATGAAAGGAGTTATGCCGGGAGCTACTGAGCTTGAAAGCATCACGTTGCTTTGCATTTCCTTACTATGGAAGGCCATTAGGGCAAACTACATCTTAGAAATGTTGTGTAAACATGAAAGCATTGTAATCAAATGTAGTTTGTTCCACTTGCTGACTTGTGTTGTTTGACATCATTGACAGAACCTCAACAGGAAAATGTATCACTGCCTTAATTGAAGGCCCCTCAACGGCCACAACCAGAAAATGCTAATTTTAACATTAATTAATTCATGTTGCATTAACACACATCAGAATATTACATGTTATCACTGAACGGCAAATGATCCAAAAAGTATGTCATGAAAAGTAGCAATGAAGTGTTGGAATATGTAATATCTAGTCCCCATAGGTTTAACATAGTGATCAAACCCGCAAAGCTAAATAAATCAATGAATGACCGCTATCTCACAGAAGTTAAGTAAAGTTAAATACATTAACTTTTGTTTCATAACTTTTGTTTCAAACCATAGAAGATAACCTGTATATCTTCTATGATGGAAGATGCAAAAGATAAGAATATCCCATTGACAGCCACTAGAAAATGGAAACCAATTCACAGGGATTCCATTTTGTATTATAATCGTTTTCCTTTCAGCTCATTTGGTCTGTCCTTTGTCAAGCTCTTTTCTTGGCACTTGAGATAAGTTATATAATCACAGAGGGAGACTGCAGCTACTGTCAGCTGTTACTGTTGGTAACCATGAAGTGCCTCTCCCACATGTTTCGCTACCAGAACGACAACCGGACTAGGCGTGCGTGTGTAGCCTGCACCAATTACACTTTTGACAGAAAAATTGTGCACTCTGCTCATCAGCATATCATTTACACAAGACCTAATTAGAAAGAACCAAAGAACTTATTATTTCACCTCTTTTAATCACTAGTCTACTTTGATTCCTCTCTTGTTCTTCTTCCATAGGTCCTCTATGCTACACTTTAGCTCTGTTGCCTGTAGGAGCCTTACATAATCCCCTGTAGTACCGCAAAGCGCTAAAGTGTTTAATACATTTCTGATGGCAGACATTTATTCATGGAATCAATGTCTCCCATGATAATGCAAGTCATGCATGGGCTCTGAAGCTTTTAAGGAGGATATTTTGTGGTCAGATATTAATAATGCACTGTAAGGATAGAATGTGCAATGCAAGTTAGTAATGTTGTTGGATGCGATGCATGTATTCCTGTGAGCAGGTGGTGGACATCATGCGTGTTAACGTGGATAAGGTGCTGGAGCGTGACCAGAAGCTATCTGAACTGGATGACAGAGCCGATGCACTACAGGCAGGAGCTTCCCAGTTTGAAACCAGCGCTGCCAAGCTCAAGAGGAAGTACTGGTGGAAGAACTGCAAGGTGCCCTGATACAGAACACTACCGTCAATAATCAAGTCATATATGACTGCATTTGCATATTGAATTAAAGCGTGACACAAAATTCCATGCTTATGTTTAATAAAGTGCACATGTTCATTTGAATTGAGAATGAACCATAGATACAAACTCATAGTGAAAACTACTATTAATGGATTTCTGTACTTTCTTTTTTTTGTCCTGAAGATGTGGGCCATCCTAATAGCAGTCTTAATCATCATCGTGATCACCATTATCAGTAAGTACACAATGCTCTTAAACGTGTTGATAATTTAGTTTGACGGCTTGTACTTTTTTGACCTGATGTATAGATATATATCTATATATCTATGCGTCTATAACATTGACTCTACTTTTTTGTTCTCAGTTTGGAACTACTCGTAAAGATGTACCAACAGGAACATGGAGAGAGAAGTAAATGTAGAATGAATGCCAGTTGATGACATGTCATATTGTTATCGCAATAACTTCTCCCCTAAGGTCTTTATCTTGTGTGTGTGTTCGCGCGAGTGTGTGCCGGTATAATATATATATATCTAATAAGGTGACCCTGCCAAGCAATTCCACTTTCTAGGTTTGCAATTGTATTTCACACCTACAATTCTCAGCTTATCAGTTTTCAGTTGGTGATCAGCAAGTCATACCAACTCTAACTACAGGTGAGTTGGTATGACTTGCTAAAGACAGGTGCCATAACTTTATAGTATTGTGATTTTGAGCGTTTAATAAGGTTCAAATGCAATATAAATTGGCCAACAGTTGTTGGTTAAAGATGATGTACAACTAGTCATTACACGCCAGGCACACACACACCATTTTATAAGGACTAGACATGCAGAGGAATGTTTTTAAACTGCCCTCAACATTTATTTTATTTTTATCAAGATATTTTTGTTTGAGTTTTTGTGCTAGGTAGAGACAAGTGCCTTTGGGATATGCTTTGTTGTTGCTGTGTTATGGCCACAACTGTTAAGATTATGATAGCTTTCACTGTAACAATGGTTATCATATCAATACATTGATGTCCCATCAAAAGGGTTTTTCCCCATAATACGGTATTTTTGAAACCAGTGATAAGACGCCTTGTGCCTGATTGCAATGCCTTTTTAAAGACAATTTTATAAGGCATTGTTTGTGCTGAAGCTAAGGTTTCTGTTAGAATGAATATGTGCCAATATACATTTTAGTCAAAAGATCACCACAGATCACCTTGAAGAATTTCTTATGGCTAATCTACCAGTCAAGGCTTTTGAATGGTATTGGGTTTAATCAGTGCTGCCTGCATTGGTTATCTTGAGGTCATTCCATTCCACGCAAATGTATATTTTTTAGTCAATAACAATGCCCTAGACCCTCCAGCAAAAGGATAACTTCATTGATATCTTTCCTCCAATAACAAATGTTAAGCACATTAGAATAGTAATTGGTATTACTAATTAGCATGTAGTCTATTAACATCAAATATTGTAGTTTTGTTTTAAACCAATATATTTTCTCCTTGGTTATGTATTACAAAGCCATTGCTCAGCACCACGTGGGTTTGGAGACAACACTGTGCTAAACAACCTAAAATATCTGTTGCCATGCTGTGCTAATGCTTAAAATATTGACACTATTTAAATGATTGATTTTTCTTTAGTGACATTAATAGCACTTCATTGAAATTGTCCCTTTTATGGTAATTGATATGAAGAAGAGTATGAGCTCTATTGAATAGCTAATTTCATCTACTAAGAGAAGGACACATTTCTAAACAAGGCTTCTGGAGATTTGATAACCAAGCGAAAAACATTTGTATAAAATGATGTATAGAATAATAAGTGTTCTACCTTAGCAGATGCTTAGTCCAACTTCAATCCTTGCTTGTCAAATTTGTTTAGTGTATATTTAAAGTGCAACTCTACTATTTGACCTTTGTTTTGCTTGAATAAAATTGATATACTTTTATCATATGTTTGCAGCTGCCTTTTTTCCATTTGTTTAAATTAATCAAATTGGTAAACTAACAGGTCTTTCATTTTGATGCACATATACACAAAAATAAACCACTGCAAAGAAATTTAAGATAAATTGGGACTGCAGAACAATGGCAGAATTATTGTAAGTGTTGTCTTTCTGTTAAATAATAAAAAGCCACAATTTGCTATTCCATAAAGGAAATTTAATCTGAATTGATTTTTAAATACTAGAATATAATTATTTATGTATTCCTATGTTTAATAATTGTCTGCCATTAGCAGCTGGAATGCTACTGTGTCTTCTGACATTTCATTAGGCAAGGCAAGGCAATTTTATTTATATAACACTTTTCATACACAAGGCAGACTAAGAGTGTTTCACATATAAACATTGTCATAAAATAATAGATAAGTTACAGAAATCGTATGCAAAAAAGGAGTAAAATAGATAGAAAATAAAGACAAAGTTAAAGCATTTTAGAAAGAGCAATGCATTTAAGATCAGATCAACAATCTATACCCCCGTCGGGACTCCAACCCGACCTAAAGGAACTTGGTCCTTTCTCTGGGACTCCAACCCGACCTAAAGGAACTTGGTCCTTTCCCTGGGACTCCAACCCGACCTAAAGGAACTTGGTCCTTTCTCTGGGACTCCAACCCGACCTAAAGGAACTTGGTCCTTTCTTTGGACGCCAACTCGACCTAAAGGAACTTGGTCCTTTCTCTGGGACTCCAACCCAGATTCTAGGACTCTAACCCAGACAGAACTTGGGTCTCAAACCCTTATCCTTTCTCTCTGGTATCAGATCATGTATCTTTCTGCTAAAAATAGAAAAGAAAGGCAAAGTTAAAAAGGCATTTTAGTAATAAAATAGAAAATAAAGGCAAAGTTAAAAAAGCATTTTAGAAAGTGCAATTCATTTAAGATCTAGCAGAAAGCTAAAGCAAAAAAAAGTCCTAAGTCTTGTTTTAAAAGTGGTCAGAGTTTGGTCAAGTCTTAAATCCTCAGGGAGTTTATTCCAGATATTGGTTGCATAGTAACTAAATCCTGCTTTCCCATGTTTCCTGTTTACTCTGGGGATAATTAACAGATTGGTCTCAGAAGATCTTAGTGGTCTAGAAGGCTTACGTAGTAGTGGAAGCATATCAGTAAAATATTTTGCCCCTAAACCATTTAGGGATTTATAGGTTAGCAACATCATTTTAAAATCAATTCTCTGACCTACAGGAAGCCAATGTAACGATTTAAGAATTGGTGTAATATGTTCAAATTGTTTGCTCTTTGTTAGAACTCTAGCAGCAGCATTCTTAACAACCTGAAGTTTACTTAGAGTTTTTTTTGGGAGACCTGTAAATCATAGTGATAAGGCATGTACAAGTTTTTGTAAGTCTTCGGTGGACGTGAGCCCTCTTAAGTCTTGCTACATTTTTAAGGTGATAATATGCAGATTTTGTAACTGATTTGATGTGACTGTCGAAATGTAAATCTGAATCCATGATAACCCCTAGATTTCTTGCTTTGATTGTTTTCAGGGACAGAGAGTGAAGGTGTTGGGTTATCTAGTCTTTGTCTTGCTCAATGCACCACTGGCACCGCAGATCTATGGGCCGAGGTTGGCCCCCTTTTGTGGTCTTCTCGTTAACTCCCCCTCCACTGATAGAAAGTAGTTGTGATTGTTTTCATTTGATGGACCCAACTTAAAAAAATAAAAATAATCATTGGGTGTATCACTATAGTGGGAACCCGACGAATCTGAGTGTTTAATTCGATCTGGAATATGCGTCTGGTCCACCTCCCTTGCTATGCAGACAGATCTTCAGCAGACTTGCATCGGGTCGAGAACGTCGAGCCAATCATAACCATTTATCTAATAAGCAGCGAGTTTCTAACGACATGCAGATGAGCCCCCCTATTGGAGCTTCGGCGTTTCTTTTTCTACGCCTGTTAATAGTCCCTTGCAAAGATGAACTCAATACCATCTTCTGCATACTTAATAGTTTACCTACTATGGCAACTGAGTCCGCTCACCTTTTTTTACATCGTAAGCCGAATAAGTCGCACATTTAAACAACATTTTTTTTTCCGATCGGTTGGATGACTAGTCTGCCAGGGGTTATTTAGTTTGGAAGAAAGAGGTCCTATCAGCCACCTAGTTGACTAAAGCTACAAGCAATAAGACCTGTGGTTGTTGGATATAGACTATATTGTCTATGTTTGGTTTTGTTTACTACACTCAGTCTAGTTTAGTCTTGTGAAGTGACCTCCCTCCATCCCAATGGCCACAGGTAGGTTTACCACATACATGCAGTTGATAAAAAGCGTCCAATAATCTTATAAAACCCTGACAGCTCACTGATCGGAGGAGGTCCATAGTAAACAATAATGTAGCAATGGTAACACAAACCTTTGTTGTAATTGTATTCAAAGTTTGTTTACTGTGTCCTTACTATTTCCAAATCAACCTACAATTTATACAGAGCTATAATTAGATTGCTATAATATCTAGTTAAATGACTAAACACAACATGTTTTTCCTCCTACTCATATTTGTGGAGAGTTTGTCTAACAACAACAGATTTTATGCTGAACTGTTGCATTAAAGCTGGGGTAGGCAACTTTGGAGACAACAGCCAGAGTAAGCTAGTATCTGAAAGTCACCAACTGAAAAAATCCCACCACTCGCTTCAGGCCTTTCTCTAAAGCCACTCCCCCAAAACCAATGGCTAGTTTAGTAATTTTAGCAATGGGTTGCCTAGAAATTAAAATCACGATGCAGTTGCGTTGTCGGTGTGGCTTAACATATGACCTGTAAACAGTGCAGTGGGAAATTTAGGATACAGTAGCAACATTTCAAATCATTATTGTTAACTATTATGATTAAAAAATATTGTTTTCTCATCCCCCCTCTTTTTTTTTGTGTAGGTGTAGGTATTATCAGGTGTTCCCCTCCATCTCACACTCAAACTTGATTGGACGCTGAGTTGTCCATCTACAACACATGGAACCTCTGGCCTCCTGGTTTTATCTACCAGTAACAGTCTTGCCGACGTGCTTCGACGTCGGCAAGACTGTCACCAAAGATTGGCTATGCCGCGAGAGAAAATCGTCCCTGGCCAGGAAGAGGCTGTTTTCCAGTCGGAGCAATGGAGACGGCACACGTTTCCAGAACACCGGAGTGGAGGGTCAAGGTTGGACCAAATGATGGGAGAAAGGCGTGGCACTTTAGGTAGAGATGCGGGCCAGGACTATGAGTAGATGACAAGCAGATCAAATGATCTCTCCTGCTCAGCCAACAAGATCCCATGTAGCACTGCTGGATCAAATCCAACCTCTACCAAAAGGTATGGAGCGCTATTTTCTTAATAAATCTCATCTTGGAATTGTTTTATATAATGATTTCAATTAACAAATGGTTCTCGTGAAAAAATAACAAAATGGCCTAGCTTGTGAGTTGACCTCTGCCCGATCTGTGTGTTTCTCAAAAATAAACCTTGAAATGCTTATTTATTTTCAGTTTCATATCTCATCTTGCACAGTCTCCGCAGCTCTGTGTCTGCCCCGGCAGGCCACAGTACCGAGTGCAGAAGAAGCTGCTACACTGGTGTTTCCATTTTTCAATATATACTAATTTTGATGCGTGACGTGTGACGACTAATTGTGCATATATGTGTGTGAGGACCACTGAGCATGCCGGTTCTGGCAGATGGCATGCCAACAGTGAGATGGTGGTTACGGTGGCGGAGATGATGAAGAGGTTGCCGTCAGAAAGCGCAGTTGCAGGAAAGCCAGCGCAATGGAGGCCTTGCATTATGCACTTAACTGTGTCAAACAGTGCTAGGTGTGGAAACAACAACCCCCATCTTTTGTTTCTCTCCCAGTCTGTCCGGGCTGGCTCATTTGTTTATATTGTCTTCAGGTGGTCAAGTAAAGAGCTGCTGTTTGACTGTCAAATGTGTTTTTCCTCTGTTGTCGCCCCATAGCCAATGGTGAATACTACAAGCTGCTATGGCCAAATTTTCCGGAGGAGAGAGCAGATGCTAAACTTTGCACCCTAGAAGAACTGGAGAGGGTCACGTCTGAAGAAGAACATGAGGGAAAGAAAGAAGGATGTAAGCATAGAGCATATAAAAACAAACCTGTGCTCAAACAAACAAACGAACAAACCACGTAACCGTGGAAACTGAACACTCTGCTCTTCCTCTAGGGAGCAGCAACAGCAGCAAATACTTTGCCAGCAACGCCTCGTCCATCGTCCGACGTCGCGTAAAGCCCCCAAGAGCCCTGAGGGGGCAGTGGAGCACCAGCAACCCTTGGAGGCCCGGCTGGAGGCCTCCCTGTGGAGCATGATCCAGCGCACGCCGGAGCCTATCATGATGACGTAGCAGATCCACACCAGGTAGCAGTGCGTGCCTTTTCTCTCAAACCCTTTCCTGTGTTTGCCACTCACAGATGAAGAGGCGTTTGGTCATCTCGTTGTTTAGTCCACATGTGACGAAACCTATGCTTTGAATGAGTTAACCCATTTGTACCGGCTGCTGTGCGGCGCAACATTGTATCTAGTAGATACAATGTTGCTCCGCGCAGCCGGTACAAATGGGTTAATGGTAAACACGCATTGATGCGCAATCCGGTCTTAAAGGTAAACATGCACAGATGCGTGATCCGGTCTGAATGGGTTAAAGACAATCGGGCATCCAACAAAAATGTATTACCATTCTTGTGTCATCATATGTGATTTTTTATCTTATTATTTATCTATATTTATATAGTCACTCAGTGTAATGACTGTGATGTAGTCATGACCTGAAGTTCTTTGGGTGTCTGATGCTTTGTGTTTTTCTCTGTTTCAAACCCCTCCACCTCAAGGGACCAGCAGGAGGTGCTGGCGGGGGACACGCAGAAGCCGTCCTGCAGCCCCTTCAGCCCTGGTTCACCCAGGAGCAGAAAGGGGAGCTGGCCAAGGTGCACCCCTTGGTCCAGCAGCACCCCGTACCGCCGGAGATACACCGACAGGTTGGAGGGAGGGAGGACCGCGCAGACACACTCGCCCTCGCATATACAGAGACATGACTGTACATGCCTCATAGCCTAACAGTAGCTATTATTTGACGCACCTCAGCACACAAGACTAAGGCCTCTCTGTCTCTCTGACTCTCTTGATCTCAGGGTTCAGTGAGTTGCAGCCCTGGACGTGGGATGGCCCACTCGGTCTCACCCAAGCCCTGTGTGAGGGGCTGCTCTGATCAGAGGTAAGGGGATGGAAACGGGCACAACACGACAAACAGCTTGACCGATGGAGAGTGAGAAAGAGTCTTGCTCCAATTCCAGAACCAGAAAACAAAGCTGAACCTCAGGGGCAAGGATGTGGCTTGGAGGTGGGGGAGTTTGTGAGCAGGGGAACTCCCAGGACTGTATTGGTGCCATGGTTCACACACACTGGCCTCAAGTAAAGGAGAAGACTGTGATGGGTTACAGCAGGGGTCTCAAACTCAACTTACCTGGGGGCCGCTGGAGGTAGAGTCCGGGTCAGGCCGGGCCGCATCAAGTATTCCACAAAAAAAAGGAGCACAACTGACCCAATCTAAGTTAATGATCGGGCTATGATTAGATCACGTTGGCTATGTAATCGCTGACAACAGGGGACATTTCATAGTGTTTGGTGGTAACCAGGACATTTTAGTGTCCTTTGGCTTTTGTCGGGACTCAGGACACGCAACTCAAAATTTGGACTGTCCCAGGAAAACCGGGACATCTGGTCACCCTATCACAAGTGATAAAAAAGCGTGGCAAGCCACTCAGCAAAAATGTGCAATTGACAACAACGCCGCACTAACACTAAACTTTGATGTCAAGTAGGGGGCCACAAAATATCATCCCGCGGGCCTCAATTGGCCCCCGGGCCGCGAGTTTGAGACCCCTGGGTTACAGGGACGCCCTTCTCCTATTGAAGGTGTCATACAAATGCCATGCTGGTAAAGAGATGTCCCATAGCGTATGTGTTCTTCCAAAGCTGTTATTTTCTCCTCTTTCTCTAATCTTCTTTCATTCCATTTTAGTTTTTTCACGGTTCCGCATCAAGGGAAAAAGCACTAGACCCTGTACCTTGATCTCCCACCCTTCTGGCTCGCCTCCCTGTGTTGTGCTTTGTAAATGGAAGGACTGCATTTATATTGTGCTTTTACCCAAAGCGCATTACAATATTGCCTAACATTCACCCATTCATGGACAAATTCGGTGTCAGCCATGCAAGGCGACAGGCAGATCGTCTGCAGCAGCTAGGGTTAGGTGCCTTACTTTGTGTTTTTTCTATTGCTGCTGCTGTGGTCCATCTGTCTACTTCACCTCACACCGGCTGTGGTGATGCCTCATCAGCCAAGGGTTTACTTACAGTTCACGACGAATAGTTCCCAGAAAGACTCTGAGTGTGTATGAGTGAGCGTGTGTGCATGAGAGACGGTGGGATAAGAATTAAGGCATTTAGACTTCCAATTCATGTTACGTCATTTTGGTTTGTTTATGGCTTGTAGAGAGAGAGTTTGTGTGAGGTTGTGGAGGCGTGAATGCATGTGAATGTTGTCACTGGTCCGAGAGAACTGCGCGTCAGGATACAGGTGTTACTACATTACAACCACTTCCAGGATTTTCGACCACTTATAGATCAATGGAAAATATTCGAGCACAATGTATCTTTTGTATAAAAAGTGCATATCAAACAAACATTCCAAAGTATTTCATATGAGTTATTTGTCCGGATTTCAGGTATTCTTTGTGGCAAAGTGAAATAAACTATGACTTCATTTGTCTGTATTATTTTCTCCTTATTATATAGGTGGTTTAACTGCTTGCTTGGATAAGATAATAGTTGTGGCTCAAAGTTGAGGAAGCCTGTTGACAGAGCATGCCTATTAAGGCAGGAACCAATGGAGTGTAATTCTAGTAGATTTCCATATATGACTGACTGCTGCCACAAAATAGACCTTCAGGCTGCACCACAAGCTTTTCCATGCTCTACACATATTTTTCTCTTGCGTGCCATTCTCCTCCAGAACCCCATCATTTTTGATGATGTCATCTTCTGCATCATTTCCTTGCAAGTCGACCATGAAAGGAGTGAAACAAGATGTAACTCGGATATCCTTTTCGCCAAACCCATCATCTGTCCTAACTGGGATGTGTATAGGAACTTTAATTTGACCATACACCATCAGATCTCTCTTTTGTTATGGCTTTAATGGAATTCATAATAGCAAAAATATAAAGGCCAGCCTAGCATCTATGAATACAATGATAGTACCTACAAAGCAAATAGCAGTTCAAAATCTGATTTTAGGACAAGTAATACAAAACAATTAGCAATTCAACATAACCACTTCCCATTGTGTACAGTTCAGCTACAGTAGCGTACAGCCGCAAGAAAGCAGTATTGAGTACATCGTTGCTGTGCAGTTGATCAAACAAACCTTGACGGAGGTAAGACTAAAATAAGTACCAGGTACCAGGTACCTCATTTTGGCGATCGAAATGCAAAAAAGGGCGGGCACTTTTCGATGGAAAAGGTTCTTGGTCAACCCAAGTAGGCGGGAGTGCAACTGACGTAAGATATTCCTGTCTTAGTTGATTACATCTCTGCAGTTGTACGGTGTGCATGTTTAAACTACTGTTCTTCTAAATTAATTCAGTGTTCAGGGTTTTTATGTCAATACTGTCTTATTTAATTTTTCAGATGATGGCAAGGCAAAAGGCAAAAAAGCTTGTAAGCTCACACTACCTACCATTTTTATACATAGGAGCAAAAAGCCTAAGCAGATTTGACTTTCTTTCTGTATGGTGGTTTTGGTTAAGTTCCCCTCTGGGTTGAGTTGTCGCTTTCTGTTTTTCTCTTTCTTGCATCAGTCTCTCTCTATGTTTTGATGGCTTTAACTCTACCGGCAATAGAGTATATAACAGGCGTCTTTGGTTTGGACCACAGGCTCTGGACCAGCCAGGGCCTTCCTCTCCCATCTCCGTCCTTCTGTAACATAACATCCAGCCACACCCCTCCTCACTTCCCAAACTTCTCCATCTCTGAAAGAGTCAAAGAAAGTACAGAGGACATGTTAGTGTCATTTAAATTGAGAGGTGCGTGTGTGTGTGTGTGTGCGTGCGTGCATGAGTATGTGCGTATGTGTGTGTATTTGTGAGTGTGCTTTGAGTACCCTACCTTTATCCAGGTCAATGACTTTGGGAACACTGGTCATTTTGACCATCTCTTTCAGTAGGTTGTTCTTGTAATCTAAAAAGCATGGGAGAGAGCCACTTGTAAGCATTGGCCCTGTTGAAGACCCCTTTTATTCAATAGCACCCTCTCCCTGTCTCTCATTTGCTCAAGCACTTTCTCAAGAAGGCTCACCTAATGTCCTGTCGTCTGGTGAGCTTGTTCTCCCGTCTGTCACTTCCATCTCAAAGTCGTCGGAGCTGCTTTGACTCCTGCTCGATCTATCCAACAGAGTGAGAGAGAGAGAGAGAGAGAGAGAGAGAGCGAAGATGCATCTATGCAGAAGTGCTAGACTTCCTAAATCTACAATAGCATGTACTACATTGTCCATTGACCATGTTTCGTTTGTCAAGCTCACCTGACAGATTTCTGTGGGTAAAACTCTGAAACACAAAGAAGCATCATAAGGAGACAACTGACTTTAGATCAGTGTAATATAGCTATATGTAGCTATAGACACCCAGTGGTGCTAGATCTCTCAGCCCTGACCTTGGCTACGGTGGCAACGCGTGATTAGGATGATGATGAGGATGATGAAGGCCAGCAGCAGGAATGTAGTCAGGACATAGCCCAGTGGCAGCAGGAAATGATGTCGCTGGTCTGGCAAAATGACATTGATGACTCGCGGAGATATTTCCTTAGAGGTTTCTATGAAAAAAACAAAGGCAATGTGTAACATTGTTTGAGCACGGTCATCATTTAAGGCCCTCTTGATTTGTCAACATCCTGTTGTGTGTCATTAACTGGATAACACGTAACAGGTTTCCTCGGTTGTGAGCAACAGCCGGCCAATCAACACCGGGTATGGGTCTTGCATTCCCGCAGCGCTGACAAATAGTCAGTCCCAGTACCTTTTGCTTCTTAAAAGAATATGCAAGGCAGAAAAACAGATGTAGGCCCAGGACTCCACATGTCAAGCCCAAATGAGCTCCAGACCCAAAGTCATTTCGTGATTTACTTTTCCTGGCAGTTAAAATAAAGAAAAGGGGAATCATAGGAAAGAGAGACAGGGGAGTGGAGGGGCGGGGGACGGAAAGGAATGGCGCAGCCAAGCAAAAGCAGACCGATTTTGTCTGTGGTTATTTTTTGGTGTCTCTGAGATTCCCCAGAGATGGAGAGCAAGAGAGAGAGAGCATGAGGGAGAGTCAAAGAGAGAGACAGAGAGGGATAACTTCATCAACCAAATAATTCAAGTTTACAGATCAAGTTAAAATACAATTTAAACACTCAGTATGGAATAACAAACATGGCTCTTTTGACCTGTTGACACCGCTTTTAGCCTCTCAATGACTGTTGCGTCTGGAATGGAGCCAGGTTGTGGTTAAGACAAGCGTAACATTCCATGCAAAAAACACAACTACACTAATGGGAGTGAGGGCTGGGAGTGACTCCCTGTTTGTGCAATTAAAACCACTGTCTCCCCAACCCTCCTTCTTTTTCCTCTGTCCCGGAACAACTCCCTCCCTCCTTTATCCTCGCTCTTACGTTTTTCTTTCTTTTTGTCTCTTTTTCAGTCTCTCTGTGTGAGCAGCTGCTATGTAGATGAGTTGATGTTAATGAAGATCTCTCTCTCTCTCTCTCTCTCTCGCTCTCTCTCTCTCTCTTTCTGTTCTATAGCTCTCTCGCTCTCTCCCCTCTCTCGGTTCTCCATCTATCTGTCCAAAGCACAGCAGAAACAGAAGTTATCCAAATGGAAACAATAAACAATATGATAGAAAAAACCCTTGGCGTTATCATTGAGAGGGAGAAAGGTGGGGAGGAAAACGACAAGGGCAAGACAGAGGGAGAAGAAAGGCGGTGGGTTCAAGTGAAAAGAAAAGGCTTCTGTACCACTTGTAGAATGTCCCATCTGGGCCAAAACCAACAGGCTAGCAGACAGAGCTGGATCAAAGAAGGGAGCAGTGCAAAGAGGACCAAAGACAGGACAAACTCACATACACACACATGTGAACCCACTCACCCGTAAAACGCACAACCAAACATAATCTCTGCTGTTATTGTTGACGACATAGTAGTTATAGAGTGCCTTGGGGCTTGGGAATGTTGAGTTGTTATCACTCACTTGAGCAGCGATCATTTTGTTTCTGAGAACTCTCTATGTCTTAATGGGTAAAAACAGAAGCCTGGGCTCCCTGTTCATTACACCTTTGTTGTTGAAAACATAACCAGGACTCAATATCAGCTGAATAAATGAAGGAATGGTTTTTTAGAGTGCGTACGTAGCAGTAGCTCAATTCTGCCCGATACTTCCTCCGGTAGGACCAGGTCCATGATGGATCAACAGAGTGGGCAGAGCAGTCTCCCACTCCAGAGAGCGGTTCCAAGAGATTCCACCGAGATTAGCTCAGTCTTGGCTCACTCTTGACTAAGGAAGTACACACACACACACACACACACATTCACACACACAGACCCGGGTAGACATCGCTCATGTCTAATCCCCTCTCACATTTCGCACATGTGTATTAGCCATTATTGACCAACGGACTCGACCCTTCAGCAGGAATTTGAAACGTGGTTCCGTTCTTTAGGCAACTTGTTTGTGCATATGTGTAAGAGGGACTAGTAATAGGGGTGGAGTGGCGGGGGGGCGATATGTGTAACAAAGGAA
>NC_136945.1:7430648-7440648 GCF_949987615.1 Pollachius pollachius | reverse complement strand
GTAATGCAAAATTCAAGGCACCCAAACCTTCCATCAAATTGACATATTACGCACAGATGCAACTGAGGGTTGTGATCTTCATTTCATCGTCGCACCACCATCGCACCACTATCCACCGTCGGATAAGGAGGAGACGCACCTAAATCTCCTAGTTCCCATACCGGGAGTCGAACCTGGGCAGCCTGGGTGAAAACCAGGAATCCTAACCGCTAGACCGTATGGGACCTCTTTCACTAAAATTTGCTGAATTTGATTATTTCTTTTTTGTAACTTTTTTTAATGGTTTATTTTAGTGTAATTGCATAATTCAAGGCGCCCTGTAGTTTCATAAATTGGACATATTACGCACATGAGCATACGCTCACCACAACTGAAGGGTGTGGTTCAAGTTTAGTCTGTTTGTATACAGTAAGCCTACAACGGCCATGTGGATATGTTGGTTTCATCGTCGCACCACAGCACGACAACGATAGGAGACGGGCCTACCTAAAATGTCTAGTTCCCATACCGGGAGTCGAACCCGGGCAGCCTTGGTGAAAACCAGGAATCCTAACCGCTAGACCAGTGGTTTTCTAACTGTTTGGCGCGTCTCCCCTGGGGGGCGCCCGAATCTTCAGGGGGGGGCGCGCGTGAGAAAAAAAATATACCAGAAAAAGTAACGCAAAAAAACCCGCAAAGATGAAGACGCGCTGTGTTTGAAGTCGTTCCCTATTCACTCACACACTATTCCCTATATAGTGTTTATGATATAGTGCACTATATAGGGAACGAACAAGCGAGAATTCGGACACTACGCTGAACATTTCTAAACGTCATTTGCGTCAGTGAATGCGCCGGGTATTTGTGTAACGCAGACAGATGCGCCCACATCATGTAAACAAACCGGGCACCCACGAGGAAAACTGGAGGTTGTATTGATGTTGAATGTTACACTTCCTTGATCAAGGTTTTTTTTAAATTAATTTTGAATGTTACATTTTCTATATTAAATCCCAAATAAATTGTTGACATTTCTATTCGTTTTCGCTATTATTCAGCTTCTTCTTCTCCTCCGGAAAACACCACCGCATTGCATTGTGGTATACGGGAGTAACATGTACGGAACATCGTATGTTCACTAACATTTTGGGTATTTTAAGTCCACTATATAGTGTATGACATTTACCACTGAGAATTCGAACACAAAAATGAAGAGCACCCTATATAGTGCACTGTAACCGTGATAGGGAACGATTTCGGACACAGCTACGCAAACTCATTGCTCCCACTAAAGTTGAGGTGAGTTAAATAGGAGACTAAACTGGCAGTTTACAGATTAAGATGTTCAAATGTATTTTAAAAACGTTAAGCAAAAACATGCTTAGATAAAGATGTTAAAATGTGTTAAGAAATGTGTTTAAAAACGCACAAAGATGTTTAGAATGTTTCAAAAATATGTTTCAAATGTTCCAATTTTTTTTTATTTTTTTTATGATCAGAGATCTTTAAAATGTGTCAAATATGATCAGAGATGTTTAAGATATGATCAGAGATGTTTAAAATGTGTAAAATAACTAAAAGATCTTTCAAAACACAAGGATTTAGAATTTTCTTTCGGGGGAACTCAGCTGAAATTTGTTCCCTGAGGGGGGGCTCACTCTCTCATACTTTGAAAACCCCTGCGCTAGACCATATGGGACTTCTATTACTGAAATTGATAATTTTTTGTTTCAAACTTTCTTTGTTAATTGTTTTATTGTTCCCATACCAGGAGTCGAACCCGGGCCGCCTGAGTGAAAACCATGAATCGTAAGTGCAAGACCAAATGGGACTTGACTACTAAATATTGCTGAATTTGAGTATTATTGTTTCTAACTTTCTTTGTTAATTGGTTTATCGTAGTGTAATTGCATAATTAAAGGCCTCCAATACTTTCAGAAATTTGACATAGTACTCATAAGGGCCTATGCATCTGTAGGTTGTGGTGCGAGTGGACTATGTATACATTACAACGGACAAGCGGAAATCTTTGTTTAATGGCAGCGCCACAGCATGACCACGGGGAGACGCACCTAAAGTGTCTAGTTCCCATACCCGGAGTCGAACCCGGGCCGCCTGGGTGAAAACCAGGAATCCTAACCACTAGACCATATGGGACTTCTGTTACAGATATTAGCAGAATTATTAATTGATTATTTATTTTTTATAGCTTTCTTTATTAATTGTTTTATTGTAGTGTAATTGCATAATTGAAGGCGCCGTATAGTTTCATAAATTGGACATATTACGCACAGGAGCATACCCTCACCACAACTGAAGGGTGTGGTGCAAGTTTAGTCTGTTTGTACACAGTAGGCCTACAACGGTCATGTGGATATCTTGGTTTTATCGTCGCACCACAGCACGATAACGATAGGAGACGAGGGCCTACCTAAAATTACTAGTTCCCATACCGGGAGTTGAACCCCGGCCTCCTGGGTGAAAACCAGGGATCCTAACCGCTAGACCATATTGGACCTTTTGTACAGATTTTCGCAGAATTTGATTATTTAATTTTTTTAACCTTCTTTATTAATTGTTTTATTGTAGTGCAAATGCATGATTCAAGGCGCCCAAAACTTTCACAAATTGGACATATTACGTACACATGCCCTCCACAACTGAAGGGTGCAGTTCAAGTTGAGTCTGTTTATATATAGTAGGCCTACAACGGTCATGTGGATATCTTCGTTTTATTGTCGCACCACAGCACGGTAACAATAGGAGACGAAGGCCTACCTAAAGTGTCTAGTTCCCATACCGGGAGTCAAGCCCGGGCAGCCTGGGTGAAAACCAGGAATCCTAACCGCTAGACCATATGGAACTTTTTGTACAGATTTTTGCAGAATTTGATTATTTATTTTTTGTAACATTCTTTATTAATTGTTTTATTGTAGTGCAATTGCATAATTGAAGGCGCCCAAAACTTTCATAAATTGGACATATTACGTACACAGGCTCAACACAACTGAAGGGTGTGGTGCAAGTTTGGTCTGTTTGTATACAGTAGGCCTACAACGGTCATGTGGATATCTTCGTTTCATCGTCACACCACAGCACGATAACGATAAGAGACGAGGGCATACCTAAAGTGTCTAGTTCCCATACCGGGAGTCGAACCCGGGCCGCCTGGGTGAAAACCAGGAATCCTAACCGCTAGACCATATGGGACTTTTCGTACAAATTTTCGCAGAATTTGATTATTTAATTTTTTTAGCCTTTTTATTAATTGTTTTATTGTAGCGCAAATGCATGATTGAAGGCGCCCAAAACTTTTACAAATTGGACATATTACGTACACACGCTCTCCACAACTGAAGGGTGCGATTCAAGTTGAGTCTGTTTGTATATAGTAGGCCTACAACGGTCATGTGGATATATTCGTTTCATCGTCGCATCACAGCACGGTAACGATAGGAGACGAGGGCCTACCTAAAATGTCTAGTTCCCATACCGGGAGTCAAACCGGGCCAGCCTGGGTGAAAACCAGGAATCCTAACCGCTAGACCATATGGAACTTTTTGTACAGAATTTTGCAGAATTTGATTATTTATTTTTTTGTAACATTCTTTATTAATTGTTTTATTGTAGTGAAATTGCATAATTGAAGGCGCCCAAAACTTTCATAAATTGGACATTTTACGTACAGAGGCTCAACCCAACTGAAGGGTGTGGTGCAAGTTTAGTCTGTTTGTATGCAGTAGGCCTCCAACGGTCATGTGGATATCTTCGTTTCATCGTCGCACCACAGCACGATAATGATAGGAGACGAGGGCCTACCTAAAATGTCTAATTCCCATACCGGGAGTCGAACACTGCCCGCCTGGGTGAAAACCAGGAATCCTAACCGCTAGACCATATGGGACTTGTCGTAGTGCTGAATTTGATTATTTTTTGTCTCTAACTTTCTTAGATAATTGTTTTATTGTAGTGTAATTGCATAATTCAAGGCCTCCAATAATTTCAGAAATTTGACATAGTACGCAGAAGGGCCTATGCATCTGTAGTTTGTGGTGCGAGTGGAGTTTGTATACATTACAAAGGACATGTGGAAATCTTTGTTTAATGGCAGCGCCACAGCATGACCACGAGGAGACGCACCTAAAAATAGTAGTTCCCATACCGGGAGTCGAACCCGGGCCGCCTGGGTGAAAACCAGGAATCCTAACCGCTAGACCATATGGGACTTTTCATACAAATTTTCGCAGAATTTGATTATTTAATTTTTTTAGCCTTCTTTATTAATTGTTTTATTGTAGCGCAAATGCATGATTGAAGGCGCCCAAAACTTTTACAAATTGGACATATTACGTACACACGCTCTCCACAACTGAAGGGTGCGGTTCAAGTTGAGTCTGTTTGTATATAGTAGGACTACAACGGTCATGTGGATATATTCGTTTCATCGTCTCACCACAGCACGGTAACAATAGGAGACGAGGGCCTACCTAAAGTGTCTAGTTCCCATACCGGGAGTCAAACCCGGGCAGCCTGGGTGAAAACCAGGAATCCTAACCGCTAGACCATATGGAACTTTTTGTACAGAATTTTGCAGAATTTGATTATTTATTTTTTGGAACATTCTTTATTAATTGTTTTATTGTAGTGCAATTGCATAATTGAAGGCGCCCAAAACTTTCATAAATTGGACATATTACGCACAGGAGCATACCCTCACCACAACTGAAGGGTGTGGTGCAAGTTTAGTCTGTTTGTACACAGTAGGCCTACAACGGTCATGTGGATATCTTGGTTTTATCGTCGCACCACAGCACGATAACGATAGGAGACGAGGGCCTACCTAAAATTACTAGTTCCCATACCGGGAGTTGAACCCCGGCCTCCTGGGTGAAAACCAGGGATCCTAACCGCTAGACCATATTGGACCTTTTGTACAGATTTTCGCAGAATTTGATTATTTAATTTTTTTAACCTTCTTTATTAATTGTTTTATTGTAGTGCAAATGCATGATTCAAGGCGCCCAAAACTTTCACAAATTGGACATATTACGTACACATGCCCTCCACAACTGAAGGGTGCAGTTCAAGTTGAGTCTGTTTATATATAGTAGGCCTACAACGGTCATGTGGATATCTTCGTTTTATTGTCGCACCACAGCACGGTAACAATAGGAGACGAAGGCCTACCTAAAGTGTCTAGTTCCCATACCGGGAGTCAAGCCCGGGCAGCCTGGGTGAAAACCAGGAATCCTAACCGCTAGACCATATGGAACTTTTTGTACAGATTTTTGCAGAATTTGATTATTTATTTTTTGTAACATTCTTTATTAATTGTTTTATTGTAGTGCAATTGCATAATTGAAGGCGCCCAAAACTTTCATAAATTGGACATATTACGTACACAGGCTCAACACAACTGAAGGGTGTGGTGCAAGTTTGGTCTGTTTGTATACAGTAGGCCTACAACGGTCATGTGGATATCTTCGTTTCATCGTCACACCACAGCACGATAACGATAAGAGACGAGGGCATACCTAAAGTGTCTAGTTCCCATACCGGGAGTCGAACCCGGGCCGCCTGGGTGAAAACCAGGAATCCTAACCGCTAGACCATATGGGACTTTTCGTACAAATTTTCGCAGAATTTGATTATTTAATTTTTTTAGCCTTTTTATTAATTGTTTTATTGTAGCGCAAATGCATGATTGAAGGCGCCCAAAACTTTTACAAATTGGACATATTACGTACACACGCTCTCCACAACTGAAGGGTGCGATTCAAGTTGAGTCTGTTTGTATATAGTAGGCCTACAACGGTCATGTGGATATATTCGTTTCATCGTCGCATCACAGCACGGTAACGATAGGAGACGAGGGCCTACCTAAAATGTCTAGTTCCCATACCGGGAGTCAAACCGGGCCAGCCTGGGTGAAAACCAGGAATCCTAACCGCTAGACCATATGGAACTTTTTGTACAGAATTTTGCAGAATTTGATTATTTATTTTTTTGTAACATTCTTTATTAATTGTTTTATTGTAGTGAAATTGCATAATTGAAGGCGCCCAAAACTTTCATAAATTGGACATTTTACGTACAGAGGCTCAACCCAACTGAAGGGTGTGGTGCAAGTTTAGTCTGTTTGTATGCAGTAGGCCTCCAACGGTCATGTGGATATCTTCGTTTCATCGTCGCACCACAGCACGATAATGATAGGAGACGAGGGCCTACCTAAAATGTCTAATTCCCATACCGGGAGTCGAACACTGCCCGCCTGGGTGAAAACCAGGAATCCTAACCGCTAGACCATATGGGACTTGTCGTAGTGCTGAATTTGATTATTTTTTGTCTCTAACTTTCTTAGATAATTGTTTTATTGTAGTGTAATTGCATAATTCAAGGCCTCCAATAATTTCAGAAATTTGACATAGTACGCAGAAGGGCCTATGCATCTGTAGTTTGTGGTGCGAGTGGAGTTTGTATACATTACAAAGGACATGTGGAAATCTTTGTTTAGTGGCAGCGCCACAGCATGACCACGAGGAGACGCACCTAAAAATAGTAGTTCCCATACCGGGAGTCGAACCCGGGCCGCCTGGGTGAAAACCAGGAATCCTAACCGCTAGACCATATGGGACTTTTCATACAAATTTTCGCAGAATTTGATTATTTAATTTTTTTAGCCTTCTTTATTAATTGTTTTATTGTAGCGCAAATGCATGATTGAAGGCGCCCAAAACTTTCATAAATTGGACATATTACGCACAGGAGCATACCCTCACCACAACTGAAGGGTGTGGTGCAAGTTTAGTCTGTTTGTACACAGTAGGCCTACAACGGTCATGTGGATATCTTGGTTTTATCGTCGCACCACAGCACGATAACGATAGGAGACGAGGGCCTACCTAAAATTACTAGTTCCCATACCGGGAGTTGAACCCCGGCCTCCTGGGTGAAAACCAGGGATCCTAACCGCTAGACCATATTGGACCTTTTGTACAGATTTTCGCAGAATTTGATTATTTAATTTTTTTAACCTTCTTTATTAATTGTTTTATTGTAGTGCAAATGCATGATTCAAGGCGCCCAAAACTTTCACAAATTGGACATATTACGTACACATGCCCTCCACAACTGAAGGGTGCAGTTCAAGTTGAGTCTGTTTATATATAGTAGGCCTACAACGGTCATGTGGATATCTTCGTTTTATTGTCGCACCACAGCACGGTAACAATAGGAGACGAAGGCCTACCTAAAGTGTCTAGTTCCCATACCGGGAGTCAAGCCCGGGCAGCCTGGGTGAAAACCAGGAATCCTAACCGCTAGACCATATGGAACTTTTTGTACAGATTTTTGCAGAATTTGATTATTTATTTTTTGTAACATTCTTTATTAATTGTTTTATTGTAGTGCAATTGCATAATTGAAGGCGCCCAAAACTTTCATAAATTGGACATATTACGTACACAGGCTCAACACAACTGAAGGGTGTGGTGCAAGTTTGGTCTGTTTGTATACAGTAGGCCTACAACGGTCATGTGGATATCTTCGTTTCATCGTCACACCACAGCACGATAACGATAAGAGACGAGGGCATACCTAAAGTGTCTAGTTCCCATACCGGGAGTCGAACCCGGGCCGCCTGGGTGAAAACCAGGAATCCTAACCGCTAGACCATATGGGACTTTTCGTACAAATTTTCGCAGAATTTGATTATTTAATTTTTTTAGCCTTTTTATTAATTGTTTTATTGTAGCGCAAATGCATGATTGAAGGCGCCCAAAACTTTTACAAATTGGACATATTACGTACACACGCTCTCCACAACTGAAGGGTGCGATTCAAGTTGAGTCTGTTTGTATATAGTAGGCCTACAACGGTCATGTGGATATATTCGTTTCATCGTCGCATCACAGCACGGTAACGATAGGAGACGAGGGCCTACCTAAAATGTCTAGTTCCCATACCGGGAGTCAAACCGGGCCAGCCTGGGTGAAAACCAGGAATCCTAACCGCTAGACCATATGGAACTTTTTGTACAGAATTTTGCAGAATTTGATTATTTATTTTTTTGTAACATTCTTTATTAATTGTTTTATTGTAGTGAAATTGCATAATTGAAGGCGCCCAAAACTTTCATAAATTGGACATTTTACGTACAGAGGCTCAACCCAACTGAAGGGTGTGGTGCAAGTTTAGTCTGTTTGTATGCAGTAGGCCTCCAACGGTCATGTGGATATCTTCGTTTCATCGTCGCACCACAGCACGATAATGATAGGAGACGAGGGCCTACCTAAAATGTCTAATTCCCATACCGGGAGTCGAACACTGCCCGCCTGGGTGAAAACCAGGAATCCTAACCGCTAGACCATATGGGACTTGTCGTAGTGCTGAATTTGATTATTTTTTGTCTCTAACTTTCTTAGATAATTGTTTTATTGTAGTGTAATTGCATAATTCAAGGCCTCCAATAATTTCAGAAATTTGACATAGTACGCAGAAGGGCCTATGCATCTGTAGTTTGTGGTGCGAGTGGAGTTTGTATACATTACAAAGGACATGTGGAAATCTTTGTTTAATGGCAGCGCCACAGCATGACCACGAGGAGACGCACCTAAAAATAGTAGTTCCCATACCGGGAGTCGAACCCGGGCCGCCTGGGTGAAAACCAGGAATCCTAACCGCTAGACCATATGGGACTTTTCATACAAATTTTCGCAGAATTTGATTATTTAATTTTTTTAGCCTTCTTTATTAATTGTTTTATTGTAGCGCAAATGCATGATTGAAGGCGCCCAAAACTTTTACAAATTGGACATATTACGTACACACGCTCTCCACAACTGAAGGGTGCGGTTCAAGTTGAGTCTGTTTGTATATAGAAGGACTACAACGGTCATGTGGATATATTCGTTTCATCGTCTCACCACAGCACGGTAACAATAGGAGACGAGGGCCTACCTAAAGTGTCTAGTTCCCATACCGGGAGTCAAACCCGGGCAGCCTGGGTGAAAACCAGGAATCCTAACCGCTAGACCATATGGAACTTTTTGTACAGAATTTTGCAGAATTTGATTATTTATTTTTTGGAACATTCTTTATTAATTGTTTTATTGTAGTGCAATTGCATAATTGAAGGCGCCCAAAACTTTCATAAATTGGACATATTACGCACAGGAGCATACCCTCACCACAACTGAAGGGTGTGGTGCAAGTTTAGTCTGTTTGTACACAGTAGGCCTACAACGGTCATGTGGATATCTTGGTTTTATCGTCGCACCACAGCACGATAACGATAGGAGACGAGGGCCTACCTAAAATTACTAGTTCCCATACCGGGAGTTGAACCCCGGCCTCCTGGGTGAAAACCAGGGATCCTAACCGCTAGACCATATTGGACCTTTTGTACAGATTTTCGCAGAATTTGATTATTTAATTTTTTTAACCTTCTTTATTAATTGTTTTATTGTAGTGCAAATGCATGATTCAAGGCGCCCAAAACTTTCACAAATTGGACATATTACGTACACATGCCCTCCACAACTGAAGGGTGCAGTTCAAGTTGAGTCTGTTTATATATAGTAGGCCTACAACGGTCATGTGGATATCTTCGTTTTATTGTCGCACCACAGCACGGTAACAATAGGAGACGAAGGCCTACCTAAAGTGTCTAGTTCCCATACCGGGAGTCAAGCCCGGGCAGCCTGGGTGAAAACCAGGAATCCTAACCGCTAGACCATATGGAACTTTTTGTACAGATTTTTGCAGAATTTGATTATTTATTTTTTGTAACATTCTTTATTAATTGTTTTATTGTAGTGCAATTGCATAATTGAAGGCGCCCAAAACTTTCATAAATTGGACATATTACGTACACAGGCTCAACACAACTGAAGGGTGTGGTGCAAGTTTGGTCTGTTTGTATACAGTAGGCCTACAACGGTCATGTGGATATCTTCGTTTCATCGTCACACCACAGCACGATAACGATAAGAGACGAGGGCATACCTAAAGTGTCTAGTTC
>NC_136945.1:7418148-7425648 GCF_949987615.1 Pollachius pollachius | reverse complement strand
GAGACGCACCTAAAAATACTAGTTCCCATACCGGGAGTCGAAGCCGGGCCGCCTGGGTGAAAACCAGGAATCCTAACCGCTAGACCATATGGGACTATTTGTCAGATTTTCGCAGAATTTGATTATTAAATTTTTTTAACCTTCTTTATTAATTGTTTTATTGTAGCGCAAATGCATGATTCAAGGCGCCCAAAACTTTCACAAATTGGACATATTACGTACACATGCCCTCCACAACTGAAGGGTGCGGTTCAAGTTCAGTCTGTTTGTATATAGTAGGCCTACAACGGTCATGTGGATATATTCGTTTCATCGTCTCACCACAGCACGGTAACGATAGGAGACGAGGGCCTACCTAAAATGTCTAGTTCCCATACCGGGAGTCAAACCGGGCCAGCCTGGGTGAAAACCAGGAATCCTAACCGCTAGACCATATGGAACTTTTTGTACAGAATTTTGCAGAATTTGATTATTTATTTTTTGTAACATTCTTTATTTATTGTTTTATTGTAGTGCAATTGCATTATTGAAGGCGCCCAAAACTTTCATAAATTGGACATATTACGTACACACGCTCAACACAACTGAAGGGTGTAGTGCAAGTTTAGTCTGTTTGTATAGAGTAGGCCTACAAAGGTCATGTGGATATCTTCCTTTCATCGTTCCATCACGGCACGATAGGAGATGAGGGCCTACCTAAGATTACTTGTTCCCATACCGGGAGTCGAACCCGGGCCGCCTGGGTGAAAACCAGGAATCCTAACCGCTAGACCATATGGGACTTGTCTTAGTGCTGAATTTGATTATTTTTTGTTTCTAACTTTCTTTGATAATTGTTTTATTGTAGTGTAATTGCATAATTCAAGGCCTCCAATAATTTCAGAAATTTGACATATTACGTACACAGGCTCAACACAACTGAAGGCTGTGGTGCAAGTTTAGTCTGTTTGTATACAGTAGGCGTACAACGGTCATGTGGATATCTTCGTTTCAACGTCGCACCACAGCATGGTAACGATAGGAGACGAGGTTTTACCTAGAATGTCTAGTTCCCATACCGGGTGTCAAACCTGGGCCACGTGGGTGAAAACCAGGAATCCTAACCGCTAGACCATATGGTACTTGTCGTAGTGCTGAATTTGATTATTTTATGTTTCTAACTTTCTTTGATAATTGTTTTATTGTAGTGTAATTGCATAATTCAAGGCCTCCAATAATTTCAGAAATTTGACATAGTACGCAGAAGGGCCTATGCATCTGTAGGTTGTGGTGCGAGTGGAGTTTGTATACATTACAACAGACATGCGGAAATATTTGTTTAATGGCAGCGCCACAGCATGACCACGGGGAGACGCACCTAATAATACTAGTTCCCATACCGGGAGTCGAACCCGGGCCGCCTGGGTGAAAACCAGGAATCCTAACCGCTAGACCATATGGGACTTTTCGTACAAATTTTCGCAGAATTTGATTATTTAATTTTTTTAGCCTTCTTTATTAATTGTTTTATTGTAGTGCAAATGCATGATTGAAGGCGCCCAAAACTTTTACAAATTGGACATATTACATACACACGCTCTCCACAACTGAAGGGTACGATTCAAGTTGAGTCTGTTTGTATATAGTAGGCCTACAACGGTCATGTGGATATCTTCGTTTCATCGTCGCACCACAGCACGTTAACGATAGGAGATGAGGGCCTACCTAAAATGTCTAGTTCCCATACCAGGAGTCAAACCCGGGCAGCCTGGGTGAAAACCAGGAATCCTAACCGCTAGACCATATGGAACTTTTTGTACAGAATTTTGCAGAATTTGATTATTTATTTTTTGGAACATTCTTTATTAATTGTTTTATTGTAGTGCAATTGCATAATTGAAGGCGCCCAAAATTTTCATAAATTGGACATATTACGTACACAGGCTCAACACAACTGAAGGGTGTGGTGCAAGTTTAGTATGTTTGTATGCAGTAGGCCTACAACGGTCATGTGGATATCTTCGTTTCATCGTCGCAGCACAGCACGATAATGATCGGAGACGAGGGCCTACCTAAAATGTCTAATTCCCATACCGGGAGTCGAACACACACCGCCTGGGTGAAAACAAGGAATCCTAACCGCTAGACCATATGGGACTTGTCGTAGTCGAGAATTTGATTATTTTTTGTTTCTAAATTTCTTCGATAATTGTTTTATTGTAGTGTAATTGCATAATTCAAGGCCTCCAATAATTTCAGAAATTTGACATAGTACGCAGAAGGGCCTACGCATCTCTAGGTTGTGGTGCGAGTGGAGTTTGTATACATTACAACGGACAAGCGGAAATCTTTGTTTAATGGCAGCGCCACAGCATGACCACGAGGAGACGCACCTAAAAATACTAGTTCCCATACCGGGAGTCGAACCCGGGCCGCCTGGGTGAAAACCAGGAATCCTAACCCCTAGACCATATGGAAATTGTTGTACAAAAATTCGAAGAATTGGATCATTTTTTGTAACATTCTTTATTAATTGTTTTATTGTAGTGCAATTGCATAATTGAAGGCGCCCAAAAGTTTCATAAATTGGACATATTACGCACATGAGCATACGCTCGCAACAACTGAAGGGTGTGGTGCAAGTTTAGTCTGTTTGTATACAGGAGGCCTCCAACGGTCATGTGGATATCTTCGTTTCATCGTCGCACCACAGCACGATAACGATTGGAGACGAGGGCCTATCTAAAATTTCTAGAGTCCATACCGGGAGTCGAACCCTGCCCACCTGGGTGAAAAACAGAAATCCTAACAGCTAGACCATATGCGACTTCTATTTCAGATATTCGCTGAATTTGATTATTTATTTTTTGTAGCTTTCTTTATTAATTGTTTTATTGTAGTGTAATTGCATAATTGAATGCGCCGTATAGTTTCGTAAATTTGGACATATCACGCACAGGAGCATAAGCTCACCACAACTGAAGGGTGCGGTTAAAGTTGAGTCTGTTTGTATACAGTAGGCCTACAACGGTCATGTGGATATCTCCATTTCATCGTCGCACCACAGCACGATAACAATAGGAGACGAGGGCCTACCTAAAATGTCTAGTTCCCATACCGGGAGTCAAACCCGGGCCGATTGGGTGAAAACCAAGAATCCTAACCGCTAGACTTCTCCTTTTGCTGAATTTGATTATTTTTTGTTGCTAACATTCTTTGATAATTGTTTTATTGTAGTGTAATTGCATAATTCAAGGCCTCCAATAATTACAGAAATTTGACATATTACGAAAAAGATCTTATGCATCTGTAGGTTGTGGTGCGAGTGGAGTTTGTATACATTACAACGGACAAGCGGAAATCTTTGTTTAATGGCAGCACCACAGCATGACCACGAGGAGACGCACCTAAAAATACTAGTTCCCATACCGGGAGTCGAACCCGGGCCGCCTGGGTGAAAACCAGGAATCCTAACCGCTAGACCATATGGGACTATTTGTCAGATTTTCGCAGAATTTGATTATTTAATTTTTTTAACCTTCTTTATTAATTGTTTTATTGTAGCGCAAATGCATGATTCAAGGCGCCCAAAACTTTCACAAATTGGACATATTACGTACACATGCCCTCCACAACTGAAGGGTGCGGTTCAAGTTGAGTCTGTTTGTATATAGTAGGCCTACAACGGTCATGTGGATATATTCGTTTCATCGTCTCACCACAGCACGGTAACGATAGGAGACGAGGGCCTACCTAAAATGTCTAGTTCCCATACCGGGAGTCAAACCGGGCCAGCCTGGGTGAAAACCAGGAATCCTAACCGCTAGACCATATGGAACTTTTTGTACAGAATTTTGCAGAATTTGATTATTTATTTTTTGTAACATTCTTTATTTATTGTTTTATTGTAGTGCAATTGCATTATTGAAGGCGCCCAAAACTTTCATAAATTGGACATATTACGTACACACGCTCAACACAACTGAAGGTTGTAGTGCAAGTTTAGTCTGTTTGTATTGAGTAGGCCTACAAAGGTCATGTGGATATCTTCCTTTCATCGTCACATCACAGCACGATAGGAGATGAGGGCCTACCTAAGATTACTTGTTCCCATACCGGGAGTCGAACCCGGACCGCCTGGGTGAAAACCAGGAATCCTAACCGCTAGACCATATGGGACTTGTCTTAGTGCTGAATTTGATTATTTTTTGTTTCTAACTTTCTTTGATAATTGTTTTATTGTAGTGTAATTGCATAATTCAAGGCCTCCAATAATTTCAGAAATTTGACATATTACGTACACAGGCTCAACACAACTGAAGGCTGTGGTGCAAGTTTAGTCTGTTTGTATACAGTAGGCGTACAACGGTCATGTGGATATCTTCGTTTCAACGTCGCACCACAGCATGGTAACGATAGGAGACGAGGTTTTACCTAGAATGTCTAGTTCCCATACCGGGTGTCAAACCTGGGCCACGTGGGTGAAAACCAGGAATCCTAACCGCTAGACCATATGGTACTTATCGTAGTGCTGAATTTGATTATTTTATGTTTCTAACTTTCTTTGATAATTGTTTTATTGTAGTGTAATTGCATAATTCAAGGCCTCCAATAATTTCAGAAATTTGACATAGTACGCAGAAGGGCCTATGCATCTGTAGGTTGTGGTGCGAGTGGAGTTTGTATACATTACAAGAGACATGCGGAAATCTTTGTTTAATGGCAGCGCCACAGCATGACCACGGGGAGACGCACCTAAAAATACTAGTTCCCATACCGGGAGTCGAACCCGGGCCGCCTGGGTGAAAACCAGGAATCCTAACCGCTAGACCATATGGGACTTTTCGTACAAATTTTCGCAGAATTTGATTATTTAATTTTTTTAGCCTTCTTTATTAATTGTTTTATTGTAGTGCAAATGCATGATTGAAGGCGCCCAAAACTTTTACAAATTGGACATATTACGTACACACGCTCTCCACAACTGAAGGGTACGATTCAAGTTGAGTCTGTTTGTATATAGTAGGCCTACAACGGTCATGTGGATATCTTCGTTTCATCGTCGCACCACAGCACGGTAACGATAGGAGATGAGGGCCTACCTAAAATGTCTAGTTCCCATACCAGGAGTCAAACCCGGGCAGCCTGGGTGAAAACCAGGAATCCTAACCGCTAGACCATATGGAACTTTTTGTACAGAATTTTGCAGAATTTGATTATTTATTTTTTGGAACATTCTTTATTAATTGTTTTATTGTAGTGCAATTGTATAATTGAAGGCGCCCAAAATTTTCATAAATTGGACATATAACGTACACAGGCTCAACACAACTGAAGGGTGTGGTGCAAGTTCAGTATGTTTGTATGCAGTAGGCCTACAACGGTCATGTGGATATCTTCGTTTCATCGTCGCAGCACAGCACGATAATGATAGGAGACGAGGGCCTACCTAAAATGTCTAATTCCCATACCGGGAGTCGAACACACGCCGCCTGGGTGAAAACAAGGAATCCTAACCGCTAGACCATATGGGACTTGTCGTAGTCGAGAATTTGATTATTTTTTGTTTCTAAATTTCTTCGATAATTGTTTTATTGTAGTGTAATTGCATAATTCAAGGCCTCCAATAATTTCAGAAATTTGACATAGTACGCAGAAGGGCCTACGCATCTGTAGGTTGTGGTGCGAGTGGAGTTTGTATACATTACAACGGACAAGCGGAAATCTTTGTTTAATGGCAGCGCCACAGCATGACCACGAGGAGACGCACCTAAAAATACTAGTTCCCATACCGGGAGTCGAACCCGGGCCGCCTGGGTGAAAACCAGGAATCCTAACCCCTAGACCATATGGAAATTGTTGTACAAAAATTCGAAGAATTGGATCATTTTTTGTAATATTCTTTATTAATTGTTTTATTGTAGTGCAATTGCATAATTGAAGGCGCCCAAAAGTTTCATAAATTGGACATATTACGTACACAGGCTCAACACAACTGAAGGGTGTGGTGCAAGTTTAGTCTGTTTGTATACAGGAGGCCTCCAACGGTCATGTGGATATCTTGGTTTCATCGTCGCATCACAGCACGATAACGATTGGAGACGAGGGCCTATCTAAAATTTCTAGAGTCCATACCGGGAGTCGAACCCTGCCCACCTGGGTGAAAACAAGAAATCCTAACAGCTAGACCATATGGGACTTCTTTTTCAGAGATTCGCAGAATTTGATTATTTATTTTTTGTAGCTTTCTTTATTAATTGTTTTATTGTAGTGTAATTGCATAATTCAAGGCCTCCAATAATTTCAGAAATTTGACATATTACGTACACAGGCTCAACACAACTGAAGGCTGTGGTGCAAGTTTAGTCTGTTTGTATACAGTAGGCGTACAACGGTCATGTGGATATCTTCGTTTCAACGTCGCACCACAGCATGGTAACGATAGGAGACGAGGTTTTACCTAGAATGTCTAGTTCCCATACCGGGTGTCAAACCTGGGCCACGTGGGTGAAAACCAGGAATCCTAACCGCTAGACCATATGGTACTTATCGTAGTGCTGAATTTGATTATTTTATGTTTCTAACTTTCTTTGATAATTGTTTTATTGTAGTGTAATTGCATAATTCAAGGCCTCCAATAATTTCAGAAATTTGACATAGTACGCAGAAGGGCCTATGCATCTGTAGGTTGTGGTGCGAGTGGAGTTTGTATACATTACAAGAGACATGCGGAAATCTTTGTTTAATGGCAGCGCCACAGCATGACCACGGGGAGACGCACCTAAAAATACTTGTTCCCATACCGGGAGTCGAACCCGGGCCGCCTGGGTGAAAACCAGGAATCCTAACCGCTAGACCATATGGGACTTTTCGTACAAATTTTCGCAGAATTTGATTATTTAATTTTTTTAGCCTTCTTTATTAATTGTTTTATTGTAGTGCAAATGCATGATTGAAGGCGCCCAAAACTTTTACAAATTGGACATATTACGTACACACGCTCTCCACAACTGAAGGGTACGATTCAAGTTGAGTCTGTTTGTATATAGTAGGCCTACAACGGTCATGTGGATATCTTCGTTTCATCGTCGCACCACAGCACGGTAACGATAGGAGATGAGGGCCTACCTAAAATGTCTAGTTCCCATACCAGGAGTCAAACCCGGGCAGCCTGGGTGAAAACCAGGAATCCTAACCGCTAGACCATATGGAACTTTTTGTACAGAATTTTGCAGAATTTGATTATTTATTTTTTGGAACATTCTTTATTAATTGTTTTATTGTAGTGCAATTGTATAATTGAAGGCGCCCAAAATTTTCATAAATTGGACATATAACGTACACAGGCTCAACACAACTGAAGGGTGTGGTGCAAGTTCAGTATGTTTGTATGCAGTAGGCCTACAACGGTCATGTGGATATCTTCGTTTCATCGTCGCAGCACAGCACGATAATGATAGGAGACGAGGGCCTACCTAAAATGTCTAATTCCCATACCGGGAGTCGAACACACGCCGCCTG
>NC_136945.1:7368148-7415648 GCF_949987615.1 Pollachius pollachius | reverse complement strand
AGTCTGTTTGTATATAGTAGGCCTACAACGGTCATGTGGATATATTCGTTTCATCGTCTCACCACAGCACGGTAACGATAGGAGACGAGGGCCTACCTAAAATGTCTAGTTCCCATACCGGGAGTCAAACCGGGCCAGCCTGGGTGAAAACCAGGAATCCTAACCGCTAGACCATATGGAACTTTTTGTTCAGAATTTTGCAGAATTTGATTATTTATTTTTTGTAACATTCTTTATTTATTGTTTTATTGTAGTGCAATTGCATTATTGAAGGCGCCCAAAACTTTCATAAATTGGACATATTACGTACACACGCTCTCCACAACTGAAGGGTGTGGTGCAAGTTTAGTCTGTTTGTATAGAGTAGGCCTACAACGGTCATGTGGATATCTTCGTTTCATCGGTGAACCACAGCACGATAACGATAGGAGACGAGGGCCTACCTAAAATGTCTAATTCCCATACCGGGAGTCAAACACGGGCCACGTGGGTGAAAACCAGGAATCCTAACCGCTAGACCATATGGTACTTGTCGTAGTGCTGAATTTGATTATTTTATGTTTCTAACTTTCTTTGATAATTGTTTTATTGTAGTGTAATTGCATAATTCAAGGCCTCCAATAATTTCAGAAATTTGACATATTACGTACACACGCTCTCCACAACTGAAGGGTGTGGTGCAAGTTTAGTCTGTTTGTATACAGTAGGCGTACAACGGTCATGTGGATATCTTCGTTTCAACGTCGCACCACAGCATGGTAACGATAGGAGACAAGGTTTTACCTAGAATGTCTAGTTCCCATACCGGGTGTCAAACCCGGGCAGCCTGGGTGAAAACCAGTAATCCTAACCGCTAGACCATATTGGACTTGTCGTACTGCTGAATTTAATTATCTTTTGTTTCTAACTTTCTTTGATAATTGTTTTATTGTAGTGTAATTGCATAATTCAAGGCCTCCAATAATTTCAGAAATTTGACATAGTACGCAGAAGGGCCTATGCATCTGTAGGTTGTGGAGCAAGTGGAGTTTGTATTCATTACAACGGACAAGCGGAAATCTTTGTTTAATGGCAGCCCCACAGCATGACCACGAGGATACGCACCTAAAAATACTAGTTCCCATACCGTGAGTCGAACCCAGCCCCCCTGGGTGAAAACCATGCAATAGCAATTATGTTAAGCACGCAAACTTTATACCGGGGCTGAGCAGGGAGCAAGTAGAAACAGGTAGTGCAGCTTGCCCGGAGCTACCTTGTCGTTCTGCCTTATACTTTCAACATTATGCGCTTTGGCACTCTCATTGCCCCAAAATGTCTCTGTCAAAAGACGAAAAGTGGACACAGAGTGCAGAGTTTTCCAAGAAAAATGGTCATCGTCCTTTTTATTCACGGAAGTAAATGGGAAACCTGTGTGTTTGGTGTGCTCACAGCATGTTTCAGTGCTGAAAGAATACAACCTTCGGCGCCACTATGAGACCCTTCATGCTGACAAATACCACCACTTGCAAGGACAACAGAGAATAAATAAAGTTAATGAACTGTTGGCCTGTCTGAAGAAACAGCAGTCTGTGTTTAGTCACAGCAGAGAAATCAATGATGCTGCAGTGAAAGCCAGCTACCTTATTGCTTATGAAATTGCAACGACTTCAAAACCATTTTGTGATGGTGAATTTGTGAAGACATGCATGCTGAAGGCTGCAGAGCTTGTGTGCCCTGAAAAGCGTCAGGCTTTTGCAAATATCAGCCTGACAAGAAACACAATTGCAGACGGGATTTCTGATCTTTCGGCGGATTTGGACAGCCAATTGAAGCACAAAATAAAATCATTTATTGCGTTTTCAGTTGCAATTGATGAAAGCACGGACATTACATATGTTGCGCAACTGGCCATATTCATTCGCGGAGTTGATGACACTTTGACCGTCACAGAGGAGTTTGTGGAGTTGGTGCCAATGATGGATACCACAACAGCGGCTGATATTTTCACCGCCCTCATCGGAGCATTGGACAGGGTCGGAGTGGACTGGTCCCGCGCTGTCAGCCTGGCTACAGGTGGTGCTCCGTCAATCATTGGGAAAAAAGCGGGTGTTGTGACAAAATTCAAAGAGAAAGTGCAGACTGCAAATGGAGGACGTGATTTTTGGACTTTTCACTGTATTTTGCATCAGGAGGCATTGTGTTGCAAGTCATTAAAGATGGATAACGTCATGAAGGTGGTTGTCCAAACTGTTAATTTCATCCGATCGAGAGGCCTGAATCACCGTCAGTTTGACAGGCTTCTCAGGGAGAACGACCACAACCATGGCCTGCCATACCACACCGAGGTAAGATGGTTAAGCCGAGGTGCTGTGCTGAGGCGTTTCTTTGATTTACGAGGGGAAATTGAAGAGTTCATGGAAAAAAAGGGAAAACCAGTGGTAGAATTTCAGTCCACAGAATGGATACAGGACCTTGCCTTTTTGGTGGATATCACACAGCACGCAAATAACTTGAACAAATTAATGCAAGGGCGCAACAGAGTTGTCACACAGTATTATGACAGTATATGTGCGTTCAAGTTGAAGCTGTCATTGTGGGAGATACAACTCGCGGGTTGTGACGCTTCTCATTTTCCTTGTCTGAAAGATGTATGCGCGACCCAACATGCTGCACACATGAAGCGGTTCAAAGACAAAATAACAGGACTATTGCGGGAGTTTGAACAACGCTTTCAGATTTTTGGTGAACTGGAAAAAGACTTCAAAGTTTTTTGCTCACCATTCACCGTGAATGCCGCAGATCTGCCCGTCAACATTCAACTTGAAATAATAGACTTGCAGTGTGATTCAGATTTGAAAGGCAAATTTGCCGCAGCTGGCTTGGACACATTTTATCAGAATCTCTTGCCAGGTTACCCCAACTTGACAGCCCTTGCTGCAAAGGTGTTGTGCATGTTTGGAACCACATATCTTTGTGAGCTGTGTTCTCTGTAATGAGCATCAATAAAACAAAGCTGCGCTCAAAGCTCACGCACAAGCACTTGAATGAAATTCTGAAATTGGCTGCCACTCAGGATGTGACGCCTGATATTGATGCACTTGTGAAAGCTAAAAGATGCCAGGTTTCAGGAGTAAAATAAACAGTGGGTAACCCCACTTAAAAATGCTGCATGAGACACTGCACCCTGATGTAGATGTGAACATGAATGTCTTCTGTGGAGATTTAATGAAAGTGAATCGTGTGGGATTTACTATAATAATGTCAGTCACTTCAGTTCATAAGTTTGGTTGATTGACATTTTTCATGCATTGCACAGCTTTTATTTTTCTATCAATAAAGTGTAGCCTACAAGGCAAGGAGTAAATCAACCTTATTGAATAGTTTCTACCTCCATTTGTATGGTTTGGTTAGCCCAGGATTAATATGTGGAAATGACAAAATTAAGTATTTGATACCTAGAAGAGATGTTTGTATTTTGTTCAATCTCAGATAGGCTGAGACTCAAAGTTGTGTGCCTTTGTAGATACACTGAGACGAAGTTTAAGTTCCAATCGCTGAGGTATTGTTCTAGAAATTGCACACTTTGCACAATTTTCAACTTATTTAAAGTGTTTTTGCAATAGGATTTGTGATGTATACATTTTCTGAATGTGCTACTATTTTGTACCAAATTAAAACAAAGAAAACAATCTGAAATTGTCGTTATTTTTAATTATGCCATATTTTTACTGGTCCGGCCCACTTGGGAATAGATTATCCTCCATGTGGCCCCTGAGCTAAAATGAGTTGGACACCCCTGCGCTAGACCATATGGGACTTGTCGTAGTGCTGAATTTGATTATTTTTTGTTTCTAACTTTCTTCGATAATTGTTTTATTGTAGTGTAATTGCATAATTCAAGGCCTCCAATAATTTCAGAAATTTGACATAGTACGCAGAAGGGCCTACGCATCTGTAGGTTGTGGTGCGAGTGGAGTTTGTATACATTACAACGGACAAGCGGAAATCTTTGTTTAATGGCAGCGCCACAGCATGACCACGAGGAGACGCACCTAAAATTACTAGTTCCCATACCGGGAGTCGAACCCGGGCCGCCTGGGTGAAAACCAGGAATCCTAACCGCTAGACCATATGGGACATCTCTCACTGAATATTGTCGAAGTTGATAGTTTATTTTTTGTTAGTTTATTTATTGTTTCATTGTAGTGTAATTGTATAATTTAAAGCGCCCTATAGTTTCATAAATTGGACAAATTACGCACATGAGCATACGCTCACCACAAGTGAAGGGTGCGGTTAAAGTTGAGTCTGTTTGTATACAGTAGGCCTACAACGGTCATGTGGATATCTTCGTTTCATCGTCGCATCACAGCACGATAACGATAAGAGACGAGGGCCTACCTAAAATGTCTAGTTCCCATACCGGGAGTCAAACCCGGGCAGCCTGGCTGAAAACCAGGAATCCTAACCGCTAGACCATATTGGACTTGTCTTATGACTGAATTTTATTATTTTTTGTTTCTAACTTTCTTTGATAATTGTTTTATTGTAGTGTAATTGCATAATTCTAGGTCTCCAACAATTTGAGAAATTATACATACTCTGCAGAAGGGCCTATGCATCTTTAGGTTGTGGTGCGAGTGGAGTATGAATACATTACAACGGACAAGCGGAAATCTTCGTTTAATGGCCACGCCACAGCATGACCACGCGGAGACGCACCTAAAACTACTAGTTCCCATACCGGGAGTCGAACCCGGGCCGCCTGGGTGAAAACCAGGAATCCTAACCGCTAGACCATATGGGACTTGTTTGAAAACGTTACCTTCAATATAAAATGTAATAGTTATAGAGCTACATCGTCACCATTCAAAATAAGAATATAATTAAATTCTACTATATACATAATTAAGATGATTACTGCATTATCACACATTACTATTAATATTACATAGGCCTACACTCGACCTACACACAACTCTACCAACTTTCAGTAGGAACATTTATTATACTCCGTTCCGTTGTTCCCTGTCGGTTTAGTTTATATGTAACACCCCTGAAGCTTCCTCCGAAACAAGCGAACTCATTCAAGTATCTGTTGCGAGAGGTACGTGGCGCTTTCTATCGTCTTGGATTAACAGAATGGCTTTTTTGATTAATTCTGTAATTTTATTATCTGAGCATTGAATGAAAATGTTTCAACCCTGAAACGTATGGGCTATTGGTGCCTGGTGTTTTGCTTTGTACCAGTTAGCACACATCGCTAACTGTAGCGGCTAATCGTACCCTCAAATCGGAAAGCACGCCAACTCTTCGACCATTATTCATGAATTGCTTCCTCTACAAAATGCTAATGTATAATAATGTTTTTTTTCTAGGTTTGAAATTCAAAGATGTTTCTTACCAGATCGGAATACGACCGGTACGTATTCCAAGCTAGAATGCAAAGTGCTTTGTCATTGATTTGATGACAGGTTAGCAAATGTTGGCAGAGCGAACACAACTTAAACTTTTCCTCTTAAGTAATTCTAGGTTTTCAATGCGAAGACCTTATTACCTTTTTGGTTTTATCATAATTACAATCGGCGCCGTTGCAAACTCGTTTTCCAACCTCACGTTATTTCTTTTACTTTCACTTTCATCTACTTTTGCTAAAACCTCGCACGATGTCTTCTTACCCTACCTGATAATTATAACCAACGTCTGTTTTACAGTGGGGTGAATACTTTTTCTCCAGAAGGGAGATTGTTCCAGGTTGAATATGCCATTGAGGCCATCAAGGTAGGTTCATGTCAATCATATGTGTAATGAGATGTAGGCAGAAAAAACAGATAAATCTGTCGGTTCAGTTTCATGATTTTCTGTGGTCAATCTCTTCCAGCTGGGATCCACAGCCATTGGCATCCAGACCTCAGAGGGGGTGTGTCTGGCTGTTGAGAAGAGGATTACCTCTCCTTTGATGGAGCCCAGTAGCATTGAAAAGATTGTGGAGATTGACACACATATTGGTAGGTTCAACCCTGTTGATAAGCTTTGTTTTATTTAGGCTTTGCAATCTAGCTGTATTCATACAGGATGTTATGGGAAGCTTTTTATGGATGTTGTTTTAATGAATTTATTCACAGGTTGTGCGATGAGTGGACTAATTGCTGATGCCAAGACCCTCATTGACAAAGCCAGAGTAGAAACACAAGTATGACTGTCTTTAATAATTAAGAGAAGTTTGCATATATATACTTTTTTTTTTGCTACTCCTAGTTTTCTTACTTTGTTCCTTGTTTTTGAAGAACCACTGGTTCACCTACAATGAGACGATGACTGTTGAGAGTGTGACCCAGGCTGTGTCCAACCTGGCTCTGCAGTTTGGGGAGGAGGATGCAGACCCTGGTGCTATGGTCAGTCCTCTACATCCAATGTGACAATGTCCATCCACCTTCCAGGCTATGCCATAGGCTGTAGAAAAATTAGATGACTGAATTTTAATGTCAAACTATTATGGGTTCAAGTATTGTTCATCTGTCTGAACTTTTTTTTTAAGATGTGAAAGATGTTGGATCACAATATGTATTATATTATCAAGGAGCATAAGGAAACGGCAAATGCTTTGTTCTGTCATGCCGTAACATTTTCCGGCTCATTTGCATGTCTTGGAATAAATAGCATTCACGATTATTATGAATGTGTTAACTTTCTAATTGCTCCTGTTATAACTTTGTTGCTGTGTTCTTTAATCTAAAGAGTCGGCCGTTTGGTGTCGCACTGCTCTTCGGAGGATTGGACGAGAAAGGACCCCAGCTGTGAGTACCGTTAACATTTATCTTAAGTTCTATAACCTCTTTGTTGTTCTCGTATTAATGTGCCCTCTCTCTTGGTTGATCCAGCTACCACATGGACCCCTCAGGCACCTTTGTGCAGTGTGATGCTCGGGCTATTGGCTCAGCATCAGAGGGAGCCCAGAGCTCACTTCAGGAAGTCTACCATAAGGTACATGTACTTATGAGTAACCTTTTATTTATTTATTATATTCTTTATTACTATTTCACAATATTAATTATAATTGAGTAAATAAGTGTGTGGGGGGGAAGGGCTGTTATGATGTGGTGAAAATAGGCGCATTTTAACTATGAAAGATCTAAAAAGTATGGATGCCAATTGAGCCGACTGGCTACAAGACATTTAGTGGTGCTAAATTTTCCAAGCACACATTATGTGCTTGGATAATAAGGTATTTGCTGTTTTCCAAGTAGCCATCCTCCTGACTCGAGCCAGGTGAGGCTTCCATCAACCCCAAACACTCCACATTCTGATCGTGAGATGTTCATCTCTATCATTTCAGTCCATGACGTTGAAAGAGGCCATCAAGTCGTCCCTCACCATCCTGAAGCAGGTCATGGAGGAGAAGCTCAATGCCACCAACATTGAGGTTAGCTGCTTTCTTCAATCTTCCAGACCCGATATGTTGCTGTGGTTCTGCTGGTTATATACATGCAACTTGCCACTGATGGGATGAATCCTTCTACATTTGTGTTTATGGTCAACCCTTCGATTTAACACCAACCTGCCTGTCTCTTCTTCAGCTGGCTACGATAGAGCCTGGTAAAACCTTCCACATGTATTCCAAAGAGGAGCTGGAGGAAGTCATCAAGGACATCTAGAGTGCAGCAGCAGTGATCTCAAGATTTATCTTTGGAGCTCCAGAGCCGGACGGGTCCTGCGTCATCAGACACATTTCTAATGATCTTTCTTTCTTTCTCGCCCTTTTTCTCATGGAGTCAGAACTTCCCAATTATAATGAGATGCTTCTTTTTGTAATGTCGGCATTTCCTTCTCCTCTCTGGATAGTACACATTTGTACAGGTCTGTCCAGGCGTTGGAACAATTTGACAGTTAAAACATGGGGATTGTGGGGCCGGTAGGGTTATTTTTTTGTTTTGTAAAGGATCAATGCTGAAAAGTTAAACTTGTCTTCTAAAACTTGATTGTCTGAACTGAGTCTTATTGTGTTGAGATATGTGAATGCCCGACGACTTTATTCATCTGATGAGAAGATTGAAGATAACCGCAAAACTCAAGACAATTATAAAAAATTTAAATCTATGGTAGAAAATGTAATCTACACTTAGACAAAAATGATAGGCCAAACACATTTTGAAGATTGAAATTTCATACAATAAAAGTTAATATTGTGCAGATGGAGATAAATGAATGAAAGCTATTTTGAGTCTTTACCTATGTCTATTATCTGAAAGATTGAAAAATAATATTACTAATTTTTTTTTTTTTCGGCAGCACAGGTTTTTGTGAATTCCTGTATTTAAATGGAGTAACCTAGCCCACGGTTTTCAATCAGTTTCCCTGAATGCTCAATCCATTAAGGCGTTAGTGGTGACCGAATGAGCTCTGACACCTGAATCAAATTACCACATAAGCGTTTTCCATAACAAATATAACTAATTTGATCAGTGTGTTGCATTTAAAACGAATGTCCTATTTCCAGTTAATCTGAATCTTGGTTGACAATCATTCAATGTCCACTAGATGGCGCGTCAGCTCTGCAGTGTGCGTGCACGATAGAAGACCACTTGCGGAGGGGTCGACCAGAAGTCCAATGAAAGTGCAGACTATAATATGATCAACCAATCCTGTGCTTTGGTGGATGGGCAGTTGAAATTGCGAATGCTAATGAGGGGGCATGTGTTGCGAGAAGCGAAGTTTGGAGTCAGAAAAATGAGTTTCTCATAGATCTTGAGTGAAAAGTTGAAGAGCATTATAAACATGTTTTCTATATATTGCATTTTTGCTGTTGGGGTGGCTTTCCCACTACTTGCCAAGGATTTTCCAGAAGCAGAATACCTCGCCGGCGGGATACAGGGAAAGGGTTTGAGACACTTAAGACCGAGGGATCTTATCAGTGGTGGGAACATAACAAGCTTGGGACATTCAAAACACAGTAAACGAAGCGCAGAAGTGACTGGGCTAACATGCACATCTTTATCTGGAATAGAGTCTACGATAAAAAACAACACGCATACTGTAAGTGTTTCTACATCTGTCTGTAGTCATATTGAAGTGTATCTTATCGCAAAAGCTAAGAATTGTGGCATCCGACATGTGCGCATGTGCGTGCGGATGCGCGCGTCATCACTCGTGTGCGTGTGTTCGTGTGTTCAAGAAGCGGTAACGGTGGTAGTGAATGCCGATGAACTCTATTGCACCCTCATACTTGGCTAGACGTTGGTTTAGATAACGTTTCTACAGGACCCCATAAAAGACACATTCAGGTCAATGTTTATGAGGTCAGAGCTATAAGGGTGTAACAACGATCATACCCGTGCATATATTGGAACCTCATTGATGCATACTAGACATACAGAAATAGGTAATGCATGAATTTAATGATTGTGCATTATAATTTATTTATTACAGACCTACAGGACATACCTATGGAGTATGGTGGTCCAACGGAATTTCTGTACGTTGTAAACAATTATACATTCAGTTGGTTGATTTGGCAAAAGTTTAAATCAGAGTTGAACTCAATACACATTAACTCCCTTATCAAGTGACACAGAAGCATTTGGTATGATAATATTTCATGTATCAGCAAGCATAAGTCAGTCAAGTCTGGGTGTTTTATAACGGATAACTTCTATTCGGTGGAGCAGCCAGAGGAATGTTCAAGAATAATATCCTAGACGCCAAGAATCTCTCTCTCTCTCTCTCTCTCTCTCTCTCTCTCTCTCTCTAAAAGGTGATGTGTGTGTGTGTGTGTGTGTGTGTGTGTGTGTGTGTGTGTGTGTGTGTGTGTGTGTGTGTGCTTTGAGTTTGTGCAACATGTCTGTGTGGCAGTAACAAAACAAGGAAAAGTCTGATGTTGCATCTTTGACTGTGACTACCCCTACCCACACCTGGAGCAACTTCTGACCGTGGAAGCGATTCTCCATGCTGCTTGGTAATAGTAAGCAGCCTTGGGCTATTCTCTTGTCCGCCTTGATCCACACTTCCCCATAAACATTCCTCACATCTCTCCCTGGAACTAGTGTGCCAGCCTGGACTTGCTCTGTGTTACATTCCCTAATCAGAGCCGGTGGTCAGCCCCACTTGAATGCATTATTTGGAAACTTAAAGTAAGACTACATGTATCATGGTAGGACTATGCTATATATACTTTGTGTGCAGAGTATATCGTCTCACATGTTATTATCGTCCGGATGATTAGAATTTCAATGTTGTCCACCATATCACTGCTATTGCTGCACATGATTATTCAAAACAACTCATTCGAAGCCACCATAGAGTCCATATAAGACTCCCAGACACTTTTCATCCTTACCTAGGCGGCTTTTTGTCACATATTTTTTGTACTGCATTTGTAGCTGCACATTAGGGAGGAGACAGACATGTGGTGGAAAGAGAAAAAAAGGGAAGTGCACTTGTTTTCTGTTCTGTCTGCTTTTCTCCAAAACACGTTCTGTCCTCAACGTGGATCTGAGCTGGTCTGTAGCCAGCAGCTGTGCACCAAGAACGGCATCAGAGAGTGATGTTCCACATGGTGTTTGTTTGTAAAGGGGGGTGACCTAACGACAGAAGGAGGTGGGGGGGAGGGGGGGAGGGGGGGAGGGGGTGGGGAGACGACAAAGAGTCAAAGAGTTTTGGGAAATTATGACCTTTACTTTGGCAAAAGTAAAGGACTTGAGGCCAGGTAACAGGAGGCCAAGGGTAATTTGTGTGTTGTTGTAGTTGTTTTTATATCTTATGTATAGGTAGATTGATCACACACACAGTGCAATTTGAAGATGTTTTTATTCTGATGCTTGCGTCTTAATTCTATAACAATTTCTTGCATCAAATTTTGACTGAATAGTGTAAAAAAAAGATGCTCCCAGAGAGTCTTGATGGACGAGGCTGGTTCCCGCAAGATACGGTTGGTTCCCGCCAACCGTAACTTCCCTGAGCTCAGCCCCGGCCTCGTCTCACCGGATCAGAGGCTGGCAGGCTGACCTCCCGCCTCTGATCTTTTATTTGTATAAACATTGGTGGAGCAGGAAGACCTTTACCTGAAGCCCGCTGGAAGAAGGGCCTCATTGTGTCCCCCTCCGATGTGTGAGAAACCGCCTCGCTCGGCTCCAAAAGTTCACTCCCACCTACATGTGTGTATAGGATTTGTGTGTGTGTGTGTGTGTGTGTGTGTGTGTGTGTGTGTGTGTGTGTGTGTGTGTGTGTGTGTGTGTGTGTGTGTGTGTGTTTGTATGTGTGTGTTAGAAAACAGGGCGAGAGAGAGAAACTAAGTGTGAAGAGTGTGAGCTTGTGCTGCCTAAGGATTCCATTCAGAATGATCCATGCTCTTGCTGTCTAGATTCGGACATAGGCGTCGACGTCAGTCCATTGATCTGATCAAATTGATCAACTGTCTTGATCAGCATTCCAACTCGAGAGAGTGCAATTGTAAGTCAGGTTGTACTGCAAAGTTACCCCCTTTCCCCTTTTCTAACAACAATTGCTATACGAAAGTAAGGTAAAATCCTTGCACACAATACTGCTCTGCCAGTTGTCTCATTGTAGAACAATATTTTTTGCTACGTTTTACTTTAATACATACTTTAATACATACTGTAATAACAAAAGGTTAATTCAGTGAGGTGAAGTTTTAGGGTTTATGGTGGCTTGTTGATCCCCATGTAAAATCCTACCAGCAATTAAATACAGAGGTTCAACATACACAGTAATTCAGTCAACTTTGCAATATCGTGAATTTGGCCTTTTGAAATTTGGACCACCCGGTGACCACCCGTTTCTTTCCCAAATGGAGGAAAAGCATTTACCCAAACACGGTAAGAAACGTACAGATAGACGAACAGGCACTTAGCTTCAGGTTTCTTAGCCGGATCGAAGCAGGTTGTACATCTGTTTCGGAGAATAAAATGTGATATAAAAAAAAGGAAATCCACATAGGATTTAAATGCTCCCAGATTTGTGCCTTAAACCATCCTAATGTTGTGAAAACCATAACATTTACCAACGTCCCAGTTTTAAAGAGATATTTCAACAAATAATGCAGTCACCACCCTGGCAGTTGAAGGAAGACATTAGGTAATGGATGGTGTGATAAACAGGTTCATGTGAGAGAGTGATGGAAATGGTGTGTTCACAAACTTGGCATGACCGCTGGCCGTTTCCACTGGACCTCTTCAAGCAGGAGCTTTCTTCTCTTTCTCTTCCTGCGGGCAGACGTGGCAGACTCCTGAAGCGTTTACAGAGCGGTTCAGACTGGTCCTCACCTTGTAAACCTCTCTCTCTCTGTCTCCCTGTCTCACTGTCTCTCTCCCTCTCTCTCTCTCTCTCTCGCTCTCTGCACAAATAAAACTAATGTCGGGCTGCGGCCAAATTCGCTGTTCCAATGTCCAGGCACTTTCTCAAACTCATTGTGCATGTCTAAGGGACTGTTTTGTTTGTATCTGACCACTGGTTATACGGTAGTCCTTTGGTGGGCTGCGGCAGATGAACTTTCAGGTTTTTGAAATCAATAGCAAATGCTAAAGGACTTCTTTGAGCTAGGCTAGGCTGGCTCGCTACATGCTTTTCCCCAGTTAATCTCCTTTCCATGCCTTGTAAATCTTGACAATATTGTGATTGGGGGTGCATGCATGTGTGATTGTTTGTGAGAGTGTGTGCTTGTGTGTGTGTGTGTTCGTATGTGTGTGTGTGTTCGTGTGTGTGTGTGTGTGTGTTTGTGTGTGTGTGTGAGAGAGAGTGAGCCTGAGAGAAAGAGAGAGAAACATGGAGAGTGCAGGGTATGGGGTGGGAGGCTCTAAGGGCATCAGTAATGGACTTGTTCTCTGGCTCTAGCTTTGTCAGGAATGTAGGTCACACACAGAGTGCATCCAAATGGCCAACTTACTTTGGACAACCTTTCTCTTCTTTTTGCTCTTTGTGTTGGCCTACATGAAAAGACAGTGTGAAAAGTGATAATGTGTGTGTGTTTGTCTGTGTTTTGTGTTGTTCATGTAACCTGGCGCACACTGTTTTTGCCTCCAGACCAGGTTGGCCCTCCATGTTGTTGATGGTTGTGTTTATTTGTGTGTGAGAAGCCAGTACTCATCGATTTTTACAACTTATCCTAGCTAACGGAAATCACACAGCGTCATGTGACACTTTAGCTTCCAAGGCAAACTCTCATAAACAAATCACGTCTATGTTCATGAATAAATCACGTCCACATTCCTGCGAGACTGAAGGTTTACGATTTATGTGGACAATTCTACCCTCACCACCACTTATATACCAAGTTTCGACCTCTCATATGAAAACCTTTTCCTCCCTGCAGTTCACCTTCAACGTGCGGAGCATGGGCTCCCTATCGCTGGCCTGGGTGGGAGACGGCGTGGGAGTGAGTCCTTCCATATTATTAAACCTACCAACTACAGCTCCATGCGGCTGCCTGCATCAACCTTTGGCGTTCAGGGCAGTCTCTGGCCCCACACACATCACCTCTCTCATCCTTTCCTGTCAGATGTCCCTGTCAGAGTTCCACTAATGAACGGCGCCTGGCACTGCGTGGAACTCATTCGCAGCCCAGACTCTTTTCATGTGTGCATTCCTCGATGGTGGAACGAGCTACCTAGCTCCATTTGAACTGCACATTATGCAGCTGCTGTCCATTTGATTTCGTAGAAACTTGGTCACGCAACAGTTGTTTTTCTGTAGTTGTTCCAATTTGGATGAAATGCTTGGAGGAGTGCTCTCAGAATCCTTTCCACTAAATGTTAAATGTAATGCAATCGAGTGTGAACGATGACCGTGAACAGAGTGCTGAATGAGTTACTGCATAATGGTTTAATAGCCGGTCTTTGTCCCCACACAGGTGCTGTTGGTCCTGACCACGTTTCAGGTGCCGATGTTTATGATGCAGTTCGGTCAGTCCAGCCTCTACAGGAGGTGAGCGGAGACACCGGCACCTCCAGAGAATAGAGGCTGGCTGGTCGACAGGAAATTGACATTCAGCATTCAGCTAGCCTTAGTCACGATAACAAAAACCAAGCAACTAACCCAATAACTCCTCTGACTTTGTCTCTGTGTCAGTGAAGACTATGGGAAGACATTCAAGGACGTAACCCACCTGATTGACCACACCTTTGTCCAGGCTGAGTTTGGCATAGGCATCAGCCCCGATCACTCCGGCAAGGTCAACCAATCCCTAGGAGCATATGTATTTGCATACTTTAGAACCCATCACATTAAATACATTGAAATACTTATTGTGTCATTGTTTGCTTCTGTCTGCACCACCATACATCGTGTTGCATGCTTTTTCTTTTGGTTGTCTTCAGAGTTCTGAAAAGCTATGGTATTCAGTGGTCCTTTATCTCTGATATCTGTTTGTTTCCAGGTCATACTGACCGGCGATCGGTCAGAAGTCGGCGGCACTCGTGTGTTTCGCTCCCGGGACTACGGTCTGAGTTTTACTGCGTCCGACCTGCCGTTCTTGCCCCTCATCCAAATGCTGTACAACCCAGCCGACTGCAACATTCTCCTCACTCTCAGTATGACAGTATGTCATTGTGTCATTCTTTTTTTATCTTATGTGTTGGGAGTTAGGACGATGTTTTGGCAGAGTTTTTCAATAAGAAATAATTTGCCATACATTTGAGCATTCAAGTTTTTGTAAAGAGTTACTAAGACGTTATCCCTCTCAACCAGTTGGACCTGTGGCTGTCTGAGGACTTTGGCGCCACCTGGAGTAAAATCCATGATAGTGTTTGTCTGGTCAGATGGTAAGAACTTTTAATTTGAATGATGCCACTCGCTATTTTGACTTTATAAAATGTTATTGTTCAGTGTCAACAATTGAGGAATGGATGTTTTAACGCTGGTGGTTTAAATAGTTCGAACATATAATCGAACATTCAGGAATATTAGATTAGCAATTTCCAATTTGTCTTTTGTAAATATCCTTTTCTATTTTTGCTTTTCTCCCTTTTCTCCGAGCCAGTTTTCTCTGCTCTTGACTGACTCTTGCTCCACGGAGGAAGCCGAGTTCAGTCAAGGCTGTGTGTGTGGTGTCAGACTGTGGCTGTCAGCGCTGTCCTTCTGTGTGAACATTGTGATAGGCCTTTGTTCACCACAGCTGTCCTTTATGTACCTCAAAAAAAACGGAGAGCATTAAAGAGAGTGACGCTTGCTGTCAGGGTAAATCATGACTTATCGCATGCCCCTGTTGGTCCCACAGTTGTCAACCACCAAAATCATTATCATGGAGAAAAATACTTCCATGTGCTATTTCACAATAGCGGTGGCGTCAGGGTGGATGATTAGGGCAGTGAAGGCCTGACTTAACAGCCCACCACAGCCACAGTGTCTTAATGACCAGTTACACATACCATGACCGGATCTCAATGTGAAAGCCGATGCACGTTAGTTTTTCCTTTGTTTCATTTGTTCATTTTCATTTGTGCTTCATCATTTTTTCATCATTCTTCTCTTCTGTCCACCGACAGGGGTACGCAGAACAGCATCTACCTAACGACAAACCGTGACGGCTCATGCAGTGAGTTAACCATTGTCCTGCACTCACTGGGAACGAGCTGCATAATAGAGGGAATAGAACAGAGTAATGTAAAACAGCCTTAAGGCATGCAGTGGCCTGGGCTTGTGTTTCACAGACGATAAAGGAATGCTGGAGTTGAAGAGGAGCAGAGACAACGGGAGAAGTTTCCAGACCATCGCCACGCGGGTTTTCTCCTTTGTGCTAGGAGGGCGCTTTGTGTTTGCTTCCATCATGACTGGTTTGGTGTGTGTATATATATCTATAACTATATGTGTGTGTGTGTGTGTGTGTGTGTTGGTGAAGTTATACATGTGTGTGTTTATGTGCATGTGCTGTATGTGTAACAGGGCACCGAGCGCATGATCCACGTGTCGATGGACGGAGGAGACGTGTGGAACATGGCACAGCTTCCTGTGGTAACCCATGAGCAGTTCTACTCCATCCTGACAGCCAATCAGGACATGGTCTTCATGCACGTCGACGACCCCGGAGGTCAGACTCTTTGCAGATTGGTTGCAGATCGCAGTTTTTATGTGTGTCTTATGTCACCTTTATTCAAACGGAGAGCTCAATTTAGTTCCAGGATTCTGTAACAATGAGGCCTAATGTACAAACATAAAAACTCATACACAGTGGGAGACCCGGTGATGAGAGACTTGGATAAATATATAACAGATGAAAGAGAATAAAAATGGATTCATCGAGATAAAACAAAAATGCCCAAAGGGATCAACATGACATGAGTTTAATGTGCTGCAATTTATTCCAACAGTGGGGGTCACAAACTTTAAAAGCAGTTTTCACAAGTTCTGTTGATGCTCTGGGTGCTGGTAAAACCAAACAGCTGGAGCAATTGTTTAAAATACCCGCTTTCTGATGTAAAAGTGGGGATCTAATGTAAATCAGGTGTGGTTCCAGGGACAGTGTTCTGTGGGACAAACACTTCCTGCCCTTCTTATTGGTTCTTACATACCCATGATGGGAGAGGGAGCGGGAATGTGGTAGTATAAAGCACTTAAATGGATACCAGTCCCCTTCCAATGTGTTCTGTACTTTGTGTCCTGGGGGGGGGGAAGACTCCGGGGTGGGGACCGTCTACGTGTCGGACGACCGAGGCACCGTGTTCTCCAAGTCTCTGGAGCGCCATCTCTACACCTCCACGGGCAGTGAAACTGACTTCACAGTCATCTCCTCCCTCCGGGGAGTCTACATGACCAGCGTGCTCACACAGGGTGGGACCATGTGACACACACACACACACACACGCACACGCACACGCACACGCACACGCACACGCACACGCACACGCACACACACACACGCACACACACACGCATACACACACGCATACACTTCATAAACATGATTCAATTAGATGATGATGATGATGGCCATTCAACAGTGGTTTATTTAGATATTTTGTCACTAATTACTTAGGTACTTAGGTATTAGGTATTTAGCAGACACAGAAGCAGCTTACAGTAAATTTTTATAGATGTTAGATGTAGATGATGACAAACACAGATCCATGTCTGCTGGGAGTCAAACACGTTTGCCACTAGAATACCCTGTCCATAATTTATATCTTTCTTTCTTTGTAGTTGTCACAATTTTTCACAGAGATTCTTTATTATTGAGACGTACGTGTTGACTTTATACTATGAGAGTCTGTAACTGTACGACGTTTGTCTGCTGTGACCTGATCACAGAGAACACAGTGGAGACAGTGATCACCTTCGACCAGGGAGCCATGTGGCAAGCTCTGCGCACGCCTCAGAACGGCCGCTGTGACATGCAAACTGCTGCGAATAAGCCTGAGAGAGTGAGACACACACACAAACATACACACATTGGGATTGCTAATTTGCAATGGTTGAATGGTGCAGGCCCTTTTCAATACATGGCGTGTATGGTGTCAGTGTATCGGAAGGTGTGATGCAACAAGTCTGTGTGTCTTTACAGTGCAGACTACACATCCATGCCTCCTACAGCACCACGCACAAGATGAATGTTCCCATGCTGCCTCTCTCACAGCCCAACGCTGTTGGCCTCATCCTGGCTCATGGTAGGTCATATACACACACACACAAACACACACTTGGACACATCATGTACATACCTGGGTAGGCTGATCACTTTTTTCATAAGGGCATTTTGCCCCCCTTGTAATACTATATTTTGGGGAATTTTGGATAATTTCCAGGGCCATTTTATCAATCGTTGGGAAATACCTTACTTTTTCTATGTTGCTTGACAGACCAATAATCAATGACAATAAGGAAAATAAAATATGGAGCTGCTTTTCAAGTTTTGAAAAGCGAAGAATATAATATTTCACTTTATTTTGTCATCCCAAGGGCCATTATAAATTCATCTTAATGCCCCGAGCTCCCATTAATATCTGACACTGGTACACACACACACACACACACACACACACACACACACACACACACACACACACACACACACACACACACACAAAAACGCATAAATAGAGAATGTTCCCAGACAAATTGGTAGACCCATAAACACACAGACATTTTCAAACATTGACACTGACACAGCTAATGTATTTCAATTTGAAGAACTGTCGTGTTCTTGAAGAAAGTAGTTCAATCCGGATCGCTTTAACTCACTTTATTTGGTAAAGTATTTCGGTATGGTAACTATGAAGCTCCCCGTTTGTATCAAGTAGGCGTGGCCTATGTGAAGTAGGCGTGGCCTATGTGACGTATTAGCTCCGGCTTCCTCACCTGTCCAAAGGTGCTTCCATCTGTGGCTGGAGTAGTTAATGCAGGTTGTATGTTGCGTCCTGCTCCCCCTGTGGCTATGTATAGTAATTACAGCTTATATGTTTGATCCTGTTCCCTTGTGGCTATGTGGAGGTAGCTTATGTGCTTAAAATGCGTAACAGAACACACATGACATGAAGTATAGCTGCTTCATTCATTCATTCATTGGTATTTTAGTACGTGCCCCTGATCCTCCTCATGCTTTCCCGGCTCCAGGCAGCACGGGGGACTCAGTGTCAGTACTCTCCCCTGACGTGTATGTGTCGGACGACGGAGGCTACTCCTGGCTGCTGGCCCTCAGGGGCCCCCACCACTATGCCATCCTGGACTCTGGGGGCCTGCTGGTGGCCATGGAACACTCCAACCTACCAGTCCGCCAGATCAAGTGAGCGGACCCTTTTGTTTTGCCAGCTCCATAGAAACACAGAGTGAATAGGTTGTTGATCAAATGCACAGTGTTCCACTGCAGGGACTTTGGGACTTTTTTGCGAATTTAAGCTAAATGTTATTTTATTTTTGCTTAATTTAAGTTAAGTAGATATACTACTTAACTTAAATAGATGACCGTGCAAAACAGTCAGTGTGTCAGACTGATCAGATTTTAAAGAGCCAGTGAACCCGAAACCACTTTTTCATTATTCATCATAATTTTTTATTTGACCGTCAACATATTAATGTTCCTCAGCGGTTCTATGGTGTACGCAAGATGGGTTAGCTTTATTGTATAATTATTGTATAACGCCACGGTGTGTGTGGATGATGAAGCTCCGTCTGAATAGAGATTTATTTTATATACAACATCGCTTATTATAACGCTAATAACAGTTACATGACGACGGTACTAAAAAAGTATCATAACCTGAGTCGTTACCATGGGGATATCTTCCCCCCTCTTTTAGGCGGTAAACAAACCTCTTGTTTACCGCCTAAACCCCTCGCCCAAAACCCATTTTTTATATCACATAGTGTTTGGATTTCATCTGAAACAGTCACTGGCTCTTTAAAGAGACAGACAGCTGGATATCATCAGTGTTATAGTGATATGAGATACATTTAAATTTGATTGCAATATGACATAAGGCATATGCAATGCAGTTAATATAGGACCCAAGACAGAATCATGAGCCTGATGACAGGAAGGAGCATTGGTTTCAGACATGGAGGGATCAAGCAACACAGAAAAACTCAGATCTGAGAGGCAGTTGAGGGCGCTCCCTGAGACACCCACCCAATGCCTAAGCCTTCCAGTCAGGATGCTGTAATCTACAGTATCCAAAGCTACACTACGATCCGGCAGCCCCAAAACAGAGTATCTACCCACATCACCGGACCTCATTGTGTCTTTGGAGACTCTGAGAAGGGCTGATTCAGTGGAATGCTTCTGACGAAAACCAGTTTGGAATTGGAACTAAAATTGTGTGCAATCAAAACCACAACCACGTCCACAAAATACACACTCAAGTCACCGAGCATTCTGCAGCGATCCACATAATCTATGGCGTCACTTCCCCAGTCCTGAGAAAATCCCTATACTTCCTGTCCTTGTTCTCTGCAGGTTCTCAACAGATGAGGGCCAGTGCTGGCACGTGTACAACTTCACCAGCGACCCGCTCCACTTCAGCGGGATGGACAGCGAGCCGGGCTCTCGCTCCATGAACGTCAGCCTCTGGGGCTATAGGACCGACTTCAGCAAGTGGGAGGTGATCACCATAGACTTTGGAAAGCTGCTCCACAGAGACTGTGAGTATGTTTTATTTAGTTTTGCATTTAGGTCTCTGCTCTCCTACTTGTGTTCCTCTTATACACTTTTTATTATTATTATTATTATTATTATTATTATTGTTATTATTATTATTATTATTTTTATTATTATATATATATTTTTTAAATTTTATTATTATTTAAGTCTCAGATTTCCTACTTGTGTTTCTCTTATACTTTTACTTTCTCTTTTATTGCACTGTTGGAGGAGCCCAAGACTAAAGAATTTCATTGCCAGCGACTGCTCTGTAATTGTTGACAATAAAACCGTCTTGAATCTATGTGGTGGAAGGAGATTCCATGCATATCTGGTGTCACTCTTTATTCATTCCAGAAGAATAACAAAAAAGTACAGCAACGCAAAACCAATATAGATATAGTGGCTACTAGTAGAATGTGGACACACAGATCCGTGAAAAAAATTCATGGCATGACCAAGTTTTTTGTCACACACGTGTTCAAATCGATGTCTGTGTGCATGCATCTGTGTGTGCGTGCGCATGTGTGTGTGCGTGTGCGCGCTTATATGTGCAGGTGGTGATGAGGACTACGTGAAGTGGCTGGCCCACTCTGCTGACCTCGGCGACCCCGGCAACGGCTGCATGCTTGGCTACAAGGAGCAATACCTGCGGCTCAAGAAGGACTCCGTGTGCTGGAACGGCAGGGGCTTCGCCGTCACCAAGCAGCCCACCCCCTGCCCCTGCACCATGGACGACTATCACTGGTGTGACCTTGTTAAAACTCAGTGTGACCTGCTCCTACTGTGTTTTGTGTGCCGTACATATACAGTAGAACCAGTTTATAAACAGCAACTACTATTCAATACCCAGCATGTGAGTGGCAATGTATTAGAGGAAGTACAAACACAGTATTCGATCACTCTTCGGTTTCCCATGAAGGAGTAGAACAATAAGCCTTTTTCGGTTACACACACTAGCCGTCCACAAGCATGAGCTTGGTATTCAGGTGGTCACCGGTGTTCACCCTGCAGTGACTTTGGCTACTACCGCTCGGAGCCCAGAGGGGAGTGTGTGGAGCAGGAGGAGATGAAGGGCCACCCTCTGCAGTACTGTCTGAACGGGACCACGGAGCAGCTTCTCACCTCCGGGTGAGCATCTCATGGCGCTTCAGTTGGACCCACTCAACTCGTCTCCTTTCCTTTTGCTCTGATCAGCGTTTAAGCCATTTCTGTGTTCATGCTGTGCCTATTGAAACTCTTTTTCCGTAGTCTATTCATTACAGGGCCCTTGCCTTTTGTCACGGCTCACGTCTCTTCCAATCCCTTTCATCGTTAAGATACCGGAAGATTCCTGGAGACCAGTGTGAGGGGGGATTCCAACCACACAGGAAGGAGACAGACCTGAACAAGAGGTGCACCAGCAGCAGTCTCGAGCCCGAATCCCTGGTCAGTCCTGCTGTCTAAATACACACATACTGTACATTCATCCGATATACCTTCTCTCCGTCCCCCACCGTTGCATCCGGCATGTTTTGAAGCATCGCTCTCTCCCTGCACTGTTATTACCTTGTGTCTTCAGCTCAAGGTCAGCGTGTCAAACACTGCTGTGATCGTGATGGTGGTCCTCGTTCTCCTACTGACTAGCGCTGCCACGGGCGTCTGGCTGGTTAAGAAATACGTCTGTGGAGGGAGGTCAGTTCAGGAAAGGCCTTAACCTCTGCAATTATATCATTGCGAAAGGCTGTAATTCCTTAAAAAATATATCATATTCATTCTGCCCTGGATTACATTTATGCAAATGCACACACACACACACACACACACACACACACACACACACACACACACACACACACACACACACACACACACACACACTTACCTCTTACACTTCTGTCCTTTTGCTGTATTTGAACCATCAAGGTTCCTTGTGCACCGGTACTCTGTGATGAGGGAACATGCAGAGGCCAATGGGTTAGAGGAAGCAGAACATCTGGATGCTCACACAATGGAATCTGGGAAGACACATTACCATGATGATTCAGATCAGGTAGCCCATCACATGTCTTCAGTGTCTTACTATTGAACATTATTGAGGCATGTATGATGGTGAACCTATTTCCATACATCTGTTCTGTGTGCCGTTACAGGACCTGTTAGAATAAGGCGTGGACGTATCAAAAGGACTGTTCGTCAAAGGATCTTCAAACATGTGATTAAAGTAGCATCTTCAAGACACAGCTACCCCTCTTTGCCTGCTGCCAATAAACTCTATTTCTGAGTGTGTGTTCGAAATATCTAGTACCTCTGGTGGATAGAGAGCGCATTTCTGTTTCCTGTCACAGAGGGAGTCGCCAACCATGTGCACACAGAGGGAGTCGGAGAGAACTATGGTGGCCTTGGAGAAACAGTTTTTGGTATTGTTTGGTCTGTCGCTAAAATCTTCTTATCTCTCACGGCCCTGAGGTGTGTGGGGGGAACGATATGCCGACGTTGACCCTGGTACTGGGATGTCCACACAAGTTATTCCAGCTCTTCAGTGCAGTCATTAATTGTAGCATAGAATAGAACAGACACAATTGAATGATGTTGCTTCAGTCAATGATGCTGTTGGTGTCAAGTTGCATCAATGACTGACAAGTTGAAGGCTGAAATGGACAATCTTGTTATGACGATTTAGGCTGTAACCGAAAAAATATGTTGACTTCATGATTAAATATTTCTTTGTTTGCGTGGTGGATATGAGACTTGAATTATTACCAAAGCACTTTGATTGTTTGTCTAATGTTAAATATAATTGTTTAAACAAAACACTTGTCCTTTGTGCCAATATCATAAATAAAATAGGAAAACAACTCTACTTGAAAAACAATAAAATCTAGTTTGCTAACTATTTGTCTGACCACAGGTTCAGATAACATTTTCAGTGTCACAATTGTAACTCTTCTCACATTAGACACATGTGCCGGGCTTGTGGACCATTCTATTTCAAGCCAAGGCAATATTTCAGCAATAAATAAGCTATGGTAACAAAATGATCTCATGTAAAGGCCAAACCTAGGACATTTAGACTAACTTACAAAAGTAATTTAGCCTATGTTCAAGCAATTGGTTAGTTATTAACATACAGAACAAGTCATTTTTATGATTTAATTTTGCACTGTAACTACAGATCTGTGAAAAAGCAAATTCATGTTTCCACCTTATTTTAATTTAATTGTCGTTGAACTGTTTGTGCCAACGCATTTGACTTCCATTTGTTATTGCATCAATCTTGCATTTCTGTGAATATGAGAAAAAAAATCCCCATTATTATTCCATAGTATAGACATTTAATAATATTCTTATATTTAGTAAATATACCATCATTTATATGTACGCGTGTTTCTGTTTGACTAAAGGCAAATAAAACTGGCTACACTGTTATCACACTCTGCAGTACAGACTCTTTGTTTTGCAATTTGACTTACATTTCTGGTTCAAGGCTTTATATGTGATGTTATCAGTAGTGTATAGATCAGTTCTGATAACAGTTATTGAGATGTGTCCGGGAAGGTTCATTTTATACATCAAGCCACTAAAATATATTAGACTGAACTACGTAACTATAGTGATCTTCGTGTACTTGAGTATGTTCACCAGTAGGCGGCGCCATACTTTCCTTGGGACAGGTCTAGACTAGTTCGCCGTACTTGAGCATCCGTCATCATTTTGAATCTTCTCGAGCCTGCTTGATGTTACGTGTTCAGTAGTATCTGCGCTTTCCTTGCCAATAATTGTTTCTCTGGCCATCCAGAGTAACACAACGCGGGCAATAATGTTATATCCAATAAAGTTAGACGCGATGTCTAACTTAATGGATAAAAAAAATCCCCATTATTATTCCTTAGCTCTTACACTTCTGTCCTTTTGCTGTATTTGAACCATCAAGGTTCCTTGTGCACCGGTACTCTGTGATGAGGGAACATGCAGAGGCCAATGGGTTAGAGGAAGCAGAACATCTGGATGCTCACACAATGGAATCTGGGAAGACACATTACCATGATGATTCAGATCAGGTAGCCCATCACATGTCTTCAGTGTCTTACTATTGAACATTATTGAGGCATGTATGATGGTGAACCTATTTTCACACATCTGTTCTGTGTGCCGTTACAGGACCTGTTAGAATAAGGCGTGGACGTATCAAAAGGACTGTTCGTCAAAGGATCTTCAAACATGTGATTAAAGTAGCATCTTCAAGACACAGCTACCCCTCTTTGCCTGCTGCCAATAAACTCTATTTCTGAGTGTGTGTTCGAAATATCTAGTACCTCTGGTGGATAGAGAGCGCATTTCTGTTTCCTGTGACAGAGGGAGTCGCCAACCATGTGCACACAGAGGGAGTCGGAGAGAACTATGGTGGCCTTGGAGAAACAGCGTTTGGTATTGTTTGGTCTGTCGCTAAAATCTTCTTATCTCTCACGGCCCTGAGGTGTGTGGGGGGAACGATATGCCGACGTTGACCCTGGTACTGGGATGTCCACACAAGTTATTCCAGCTCTTCAGTGCAGTCATTAATTGTAGCATAGAATAGAACAGACACAATTGAATGATGTTGCTTCAGTCAATGATGCTGTTGGTGTCAAGTTGCATCAATGACTGACAAGTTGAAGGCTGAAAGGGACAATCTTGTTATGACGATTTAGGCTGTAACCGAAAAAATATGTTGACTTCATGATTAAATATTTCTTTGTTTGCGTGGTGGATATGAGACTTGAATTATTACCAAAGCACTTTGATTGTTTGTCTAATGTTAAATATAATTGTTTAAACAAAACACTTGTCCTTTGTGCCAATATCATAAATAAAATAGGAAAACAACTCTACTTGAAAAACAATAAAATCTAGTTTGCTAACTATTTGTCTGACCATAGGTTCAGATAACATTTTCAGTGTCACAATTATAACTTTTCTCACATTAGACACATGTGCCGGGCTTGTGGACCATTCTATTTCAAGCCAAGGCAATATTACAGCAATAAATAAGCTATGGTAACAAAATGATCTCATGTAAAGGCCAAACCTAGGACATTTAGACTAACTTACAAAAGTAATTTAGCCTATGTTCAAGCAATTGGTTAGTTATTAACATACAGAACAAGTCATTTTTATGATTTAATTTTGCACTGTAACTACAGATCTGTGAAAAAGCAAATTCATGTTTCCACCTTATTTTAATTTAATTGTCGTTGAACTGTTTGTGCCAACGCATTTGACTTCCATTTGTTATTGCATCAATCTTGCATTTCTGTGAATATGAGAAAAAAAAATCCCCATTATTATTCCATAGTATAGACATTTAATAATATTCTTATATTTAGTAAATATACCATCATTTATATGTACGCGTGTTTCTGTTTGACTAAAGGCAAATAAAACTGGCTACACTGTTATCACACTCTGCAGTACAGACTCTTTGTTTTGCAATTTGACTTACATTTCTGGTTCAAGGCTTTATATGTGATGTTATCAGTAGTGTATAGATCAGTTCTGATAACAGTTATTGAGATGTGTCCGGGAAGGTTCATTTTATACATCAAGCCACTAAAATATATTAGACTGAACTACGTAGCTATAGTGATCTTCGTGTACTTGAGTATGTTCACCAGTAGGCGGCGCCATACTTTCCTTGGGACAGGTCTAGACTAGTTCGCCGTACTTGAGCATCCGTCATCATTTTGAATCTTCTCGAGCCTGCTTGATGTTACGTGTTCAGTAGTATCTGCGCTTTCCTTGCCAATAATTGTTTCTCTGGCCATCCAGAGTAACACAACGCGGGCAATAATGTTATATCCAATAAAGTTAGACGCGATGTCTAACTTAATGGATAAAAAAAAATCCCCATTATTATTCCTTAGTATAGACATTAATCATTTTCTTATATTTAGTAAATATACCATCATTTATATTTACGCGTGTTTCTGTTTGACTAAAGGCAAATAAAACTGGCTACAGTTGTTATCACACGCCGCAGTACAGATTCTTTGTTTTGCAATTTGGCTTACATTTCTGGTTCTAGGTTTTATATTTCATGTTATCAGTAGTGTATATATCAGTTCTAAAAACAGATATTGAGATATGTCCGGAAAGGTTCATTTTATACATCAAGCCACTACAATATATCAGACTCAACTACGTGAATATAGCGATCTTCGTGTACTTGAGTATGTTCACCAGTAGGCGGCGCCATACTTTCCTTGGGACAGGTCTGGACTAGTACGCGGAACTTGAGTATCCGTCATCATTTTGAATCTTCTCGAGCCTGCTTGATGTTACATGTTCAGTAGTATCTGAGCTTTCATAGTCAATAATTGTTTCTCTGGCCATCCAGAGCAACACAACGCGGGCAATAATGTAATATCCAATAAAGTTAGGCGTGATGTCTGTCCACGAAGGTTAGCTAATATAAGTGGTTTGCTCTTTATTGTTGGATTAGCTGGTTAGCTCAGTTAGCGTGTTTCGTAATGGGTGAGTTAACGCGCATCGCCACCAGCATCATGATCGTTTGGCCACCTGCTAAAACTTGTGTGTACATTAGTGAGGACTTAGATAAAGTGTACGAACAAATGCCTTATTCTACGTTCAAGCCCTACATGACATTAATCGCAGTAAATGATATTACGCTGTTAAGGTTTTTTTTAATCATTATTCCATGAACATAAATTACGTTACAGTAGACAAAGATTGCTTAACCCCAACATCCTTTCAAACACGCCGCCAGGGGACATTTATATAGGAATAAGCGCGGCTAAGTCCAAATGAGCATGATGCTATGCATGTATATGTGGGCCCAGGCTAATATTACGGCTCTGGAACAATACGTTATAACTGAATGTGCCTTTCTGTATTTCAGGTTCGGCTGGTTTAATATGAGCTCTTTATCACCCCAGCCCCTGAGCTCATGCAGAACACTACCTGGAGAGGGGAGTCCGGTAAGAATCCGAATTTAATGACGACCTTATTGTCTTTAACTGTATATAGTATATACACACATCTTTAACAAAGGTGCAATCAATGCTAAAAGAAAGGTTTACTATTTAAGGTCCAGCCCAAAGCGCCTCTCCTGCAAATCCTGCGTGTTGCTGGAGCCCAGGAAAATGTATTTACCCTTAAAGAGGTTGGTTGTTATAAATAAGGATTAAAATACTACGTCTCGCATTGGACATGTTTTACTTGCAGTAGTGTTGCAGCAACACCAACATGTTGCCCCTTTTCCAAACGTGGTTTTATACAATACCTTTCGTTTTTTGTCTGTAGGTGATGCATTACCTGGGACAATACATCATGGGGAGGCAGCTGTATGACAAGCAGAGACAGCACATTGTGCACTGTCAGGATGACCCACTTGGGGAACTGCTTGAAGTGGATAGCTTCTCAGTCAAAAATCCAAGGTAAATACAGGTTAACCCCACCCAATGACCTAATTCAGTTTTGCATTTGCCTTGTTTAAGCTTGCATTACGGTTTCCAATTACAGCCCAGTGTATGAAATGCTGAAGAAGCACTTGGTGGTGGTTGGGGCTAGCAGTAAGTGCTTTATTTATACATTTTAATGTATGGCATGTTTGTTTTTTGTAGAACATTGGAGGGAACATATTCGTCATGTTTGGTCATGCGTTGTATAACATTACTGTATTTTGTTCATTCATGGTGCTATTTTGATTCATATTAATTTTGTTCTATCTTTTCCCCTTTTTGTTTGAGTGACTTAAATACAACATTAGTATGGGGATATATATTTACCCATAATGATGAACTTGTTTTACAGAAACAGGAAGTAAACGTTTCTTCTTCACCAATTTCCTCTGTTAGCCTTTACTGTTTGTAGTGTGTATGTGTGTACAACAGTGCATCCGTTCATTTTGGCAGATGACAGCATCTATTTTTCTTCTCTTTCTGCTGAACCTGGAACGGCCGACGGCAGACTATGGCTGAGTGATTGGTGCCTGACTGGGTTTAAACCAAAAGTAAAAGTAGTAATGTTAAGGGTGGGATGGTTTGCTCTTTCTGTTACTGTGTCTCATTTGAAATGCAGACGCTGCTGAGAATCTTTCTTTGGGCCGTGAGTGTGTTGAGAGCGGAGTGGAGGATCGTGGTCAGGTAAAACAGAAGCATGGTGCTCGGAAGAAACAGAAACCCCTCCGCCCTGTCACCCCACTACACACAACTCCGGCTCACATCAGCACTGGTTTTGGCTCCAATTAGTCTTTGTCCACCGTGTGTGTGAAATTTTTGACTTTAGTGGTCCCTCAACGCGGTCAAACTAAAGTTTCCTCGGATGCTGTTGACTTGTGTGCAGTGGGGCGGTGGGCCTTGGCTGCTGTCTTCATTGGTGTGCATATTGTACAGAGTGGCACCGTCTCTGTACGACCCCATCCGTGGCACTGGTCTGGCCGCGTTGCCCACACTCTTGTGTGACGCACCAGCTCCATCCAGTGGATGGGGGGGCAGAGTCACTCTCTCTGTCTGTCACAGAGTTCTCTTCTCTGCACCGGAACCAGTGGGGAAAACACAGCTCCTGATCCAGGGGCAGGCCCCCACGATACTCTGTATCCTCCTCTTTTGTCCTCCTACCCCTGCTCTCCCAAACCCCTCCGCTCCGCCCCTAAACCCCCTGACTGCACATTAATAACATGTTAAAGGCAACTCGGCATTAGACGTGAAGAGCTTTGATGCAGCCTGTGCAACGGACATTGGTTCTCAATGGTAACAATATAATCTCTTTAGTGAGTTATGTCCCACATAACAATGCTTCCAAACCCCTCCTACTTGAACCAACCTAGATGCAAGTTATCAAATATCTTTATAAAATAATTGGATGTAGATCGATTATTTCTAAAATGTATCCCAAAACGGGTTCCTCTGGAGTATTAAGCAATCTGGCATCTATACATCTTTATTTAACCAAATTAAATTCCCTCCTTTCACAAATCCTTTAGATTTCACCCCGTCTACAACATTGTACTAACCCAACTGCCCAGGCCATTGTTTAGAACCAAGGAGGTCTGGTTATACCTTACCCCCCCCCTACCCGTCCCCCATCCCAACCAATCCAGTTTCCCATCCCGCCCCTCTCTGGTGATGGAGCTGTGGTTCCCCCTTGTGCCCAGTTACCGCTCTGTTCTCTAATTCTTGATGTTCTCCTCTGTCCAACGTAGATGGGTGGGGTGGGGGCCGTAGCAGGACTGGAGCCCGGCAGGGAAAGGCCCCTCCTCCTGCCGACCCCCTCCCAGAGACGACCCCGGGAGTGTGACCAAGGTAATGGTAGCAACGTCTGTTGCCACGATCCGTCCTGCTATGTAGGAGATCTCACTGAGTGTGTGGCAATGGCTGGTTCAGCCTGTGCTCATTGATGGCTCAATGCAAAACTGGTGTGCATCCTCAACCAGCCCCAGAGTCTGACCCGGGCCAGGTGAGGCTGCTTAAACCAGCCATCATCCACACACAAACTCCACAGCAGTGTTTCCGCTAGAAAAAATTGGTGCCGGTCATCATGTGACGTTTCATTTTAACGTTATTTTTTATTTTTACTTCTTTCGATATTTGGCAGCTGCGAAGCGTGCCGCTGCTGACTTAAAGTCAAATGTGTCGAGAGTGTCTCTGCTGCTTGCAATGCGCATAAGCCTCGTGACTCTTCCTTCCCCAAGGCGGCTTCGCCTAGCAGTCTTTATTAGAGCTTAGATCAGGCCCAGAAAATCAAACTCGACCCGGCCCGAGCCCGTGCACGTTCTGTCCGAGCCCGGCCTGGCCCGACACATTAACTGTAATGATGAGCCCGATTTCAACCCAACATTTTTTTTAATACATGTGTAACTTGGTACACATTTGTTACTTAGGCCTACTCTGCTAAATATATATGTAAGGGATAATGTATACAATGCCGGTCATTATCGGGAAAATAAGCCCCTTCAGGGCGAACAGGACACCGACGCGCAGCGGAGGTGTCCTGTTCGCCCTGAAGGGGCTTGTTTTCGATAATGACCGGCGACGTTCTATACATTATCCCGCTTATTACACGGCTACTTGCCAAAATTAAAAAATAACTTCGCGTGGTGTGACATTTTACAATTTAATCGTTACCAGCATTCGTTGTGTTGATCAGCAGTGAAATAGTCCACCAAAGACGTTGACGTCGCTTAGCAACCGAAGACGCTGGGGTTGACAAGTTACCGGACTACTTACTACCCATGCAAGGGAACGGAGCGTTCCACGCCATTGAGGAGACCCGAGTAATAAAGGCCTATAATATGTCTGTTTATGGCATAGATTTCTCCTCAGATTAGGCCAATAAAGCAATGATTAAAAACACAAAAAAAAACACAAACGCTCGATCAAAGGCCCGGCCTGACCCGGCTCCAGGATAGTGTTGGGAAATATCGGCCCGACCCGCATTCTTTTACATGAATTGGCTAAACAAATGACCACTGTAAGCATATTTAAACACAATTCAAATTGTGCAGAGAGAATTATTTCCATTGGTCATTCTGACCGGAGACATTTAGAATTTTCGGTCCTACTCATTTTTTTCCGGTCAATGACCGGTAATTACTGGACACCGGAAACTATGCTCCACAGTAAGGTTGGGTTATTCCAAGTGATATTGGGATGTTTGTCAAGGTCTGAGATCCAAGCAAGACGATTGAACCGGCCATTTTCTGTTTTGCAACGTTTAACAGTTGTTTGGTTTCCCAACAGACTCACTTGATGGCCTGCCACGGTCAGCCTGCAAACGGCCCAAACTAGACGTCAATCTGGACGAGTGGGACCTCTCTGGTCTGCCATGGTGGTTCCTGGGCAATGTCGGCAGCAACCTCAGTCGCCGGAGTAACGGCTCCACAGACCTCGTCACTAACCGAGTAAGCATATTGTAACATGAAGGCCGCTGGTGCGGCGGGTGCGCAAACCGCTGCCATGACTTGAGGGGTCCGCTGTCTGCCGCGCAGGAGCGGGACACGGCGGCCGTGTCGGACGCCACCGGCGAGGACCTGTGGTTCCTGGAGGAGGGCGAGGGGGTGAGCGTGGAGATGAAGGAGGCGGCGCTGGAGGCCGGCGGAGAGGGTGAGGTCTCCCCGGAGGCGGAGCCGGAGCCGGAGGCCACGGGAGCAGGGAAGGAGGACAAGGCCGACGGAGAGGTAGGTCGCCGCCGCGCGGTCTCATTGGTCGTCTGGTTAGCGGGAGTGTTCTTCTATAACCTCTTGCTAAATGTGTTTGGCCGGGGTTAGATCCAGGAGGAGCCCGACGAGGACTCCCAGTGTCTGAGCGACGACACGGACACAGACATCTCCACGCAGGTTTGTGTTGTCTCACTTCTTAGCCCCCGCTCTCATTTCCGTGTCAAACGCGTCTTCTCGGTTGGAGAAGTGCGCTGTATGCTCTTGTTGACGCTCGGTGTCGCGCTGCGCCCTCCCAGGACGCCTGGCAGTGCACAGAGTGCAAGAAGTACAACACCCCTCTCCAGAGGTACTGCGTCCGCTGCTGGGCCCTCCGCAAGGACTGGTACAAGGACGTGCCCCTGCTCGCCCACTCCCTCTCGGTGCCCGACATCGCGGCCCGTGGCTCCTTCGGCTCCCCGGACGAGGAGGACGACAGCGACGGAGGACTGGACGTGCCCGACTGCACCCGCACGGTGTCGGACCCGGTCGTCCTGCCCTCCCACTGCAGGCCCGACCGCTTGCTCCCCACCCTGGGCTCGGCCCTGGGCAAGGGCCCCCTGGCGTTCGGCCTGACCAAGGAGGAGGCCGTGTCGGGGGGCGAGAGCCAGGAGAGCGTGGGCATGGAGGTGGAGGTGGAGGTGAGGCCCGAGGCCCTCCTGGAGTCCTGCCAGCTGTGTCAGGTGCGACCGCGGAACGGTAACATCATCCACGGACGCACCGCTCACCTCATCACCTGCTATACCTGTGCCAAAAGGCTGCACAAGTCCCACGCCCCCTGCCCTGGCTGCGGGAAGATCATCCAGAGGGTGATCAAGATATTTGTAATATAATTGAATGCAACCCCAATTCCCCCCCCCCCCCATGTCATAACAATTAATTATTTTATGGGTAAAAGTTTCACAACACACACTTCTCAAAACACCTAGCACTTGTATGGGACGTTTGCTCATGGGTGCCATCTACTTTATTTGACCTCAACTTTCATTTGTTACTCAAGAAGGCCAATGTTCTGTGCTGCATTCAGTTTAAAGAAGGTATAAAATGAGGTATTTATTTAATTTATTGCAGGTCCACAATGTGGACGGTTGTGTTTATTAGATGCTATAAATGCCTTTTATTTGTTTCAGGCTTTATCTATTTTGGAATTTGGACGCGCTGTCCTTTTTGCCAGACTGCATCGTTGCCATGTGATGCGTGTGATGGTTCTTCAGAACAACCAGTGGTTCATTCGTTGGAACACTGGTTTCTCTTTCAGGCCCTCCCAGCCCCTTTCCTTTGTGGATTAAGATCTGTTCCCTGTCTGCTTTAGATTTACACTATTTTGATGGAGGTCTAATAGAGCTCATCTTTTATGCCTTGCTTTTGTTTCCTACATCCAGAGTACCTTACAAGCAAAACCCTCAAAGTACATTTATTTTATGTCCTGTTTTATTAATATGCGAGTGGACTATAACAAGTTTGGTGAGTTAAAGTCCTGTTTTCTGTTACTAATTGTAACAATTTCAACAGTTGAAGTGAATCTGTTTGGGACTACAATTGAAGTATTTATATGCTGTATTGTTCTCTTAAAGGGTGACATTGTAAGCTAGCCAATGACCAGTATGATGTGCCATCATATTATACGAGAAGGGATTCTCCACCTTTCTTCTGAAGCTATGGCAAATTATTAATTGTATTTAAGTTATTTACGAGGGTGCTGCAATCCTTCAGAAGTACACCTGCAACTTGGACATGAGAGGCCGTGCCCTGATGGTTGACTGCACTTGTTCAGTTGAGCCATGAGACGGGAAAGATCAATGAACACAATGATGGCTCATTGGAAGCAGAAGAAGAAGAATACTTTCTCTACTTTCTATGGATTGACCTGAAAGGACATTTCAATACCTAGTAAGGTCTGAGAAGGTTTATGCGTTACACTGCCATGTAACTTGTTTTTTTCTGCGTGTTTGTGTGTGTGTGGTTCCCCAGGTCTTGCGTGAAGGCTTATTGCTGAATTAATTTTGCTTAGCCCAAAGGATATGGATATTTTATTAACTGCATAATCCTTCCACTGCAGTGAACCCTGCTGCCAGCAGGGGGCGAGGAGTCTAAGTATCGAAACTCAGCACGCAAGTGTGGTTTGATTAGTTATATTAGCAGTCCAATGGAAATACAGAAAGAATGCATTGAAGTAATAATCTATTATATTGAATAAAAAATGTTCACCTCTTCAACAAAAATATAAAAATAATAATCTTCAAATAAAATGACCTTCAATAAATGATTCCACTGCTTTGACCTGTGTTTATGAGAACAATGTATACTTTGGTTTACACGATTAAAAAACTAACATTTTATCAATAGAAAATCGTCTTTTTGTAGACGATTGAATGCATAAGGTTTGTAACTTGTTTTCCACTGTAAGTCTTATTTTGATAAATAAAGAGTCAATTTAAAAAAAAAATTCAAGCAAAAACCTTTATGGACTGTCTGGGCTAAATAATAAGTCTTTGTAAGACTGACCAGCTGTTATTTCCTCTCCCTAGCGACAGCGCTGCCCTCACACCTGCCCTTCTCTCTCTTCTGCCTCGTCACTCCTCTCACTGCTTGGACGCTCCTCCGTGTTGCACTTTTACTGCGACGCGGCTGCAATCACTGCCTTCTCTATGGCGGATGACCTGTCCGGGCTAATCAGGACCTGCTATAATTAAGCTGCCGCGGTGGAAAGTGTTGCCTCGCGAGGGGTTGTTTCTTGGGGAAGTCCCCTATGTGACTCCCTGTCCATCAAATTCCAAACGGGTAAAGCCTGGTCTATTCTGAGTTTACCACTCACGTCCCCTTCTCCTTTTTCAACATTTCAACCTTTATTACGTCTTTTATGATCAGACATACCTCTGGAAATAAGAAGCAAGTGATGAACTACAGCTCTATTAAAGATGATGGAGTGGAGTACTTTAACTGACTAACATGCTAACTTAATAAAATAAAGGGGAACGTGAGTGGGTGATATGTACCTGTTTCATAACCTTTATATATACTTTATTATATTATACTATATACATATAAAGTTAATAATTGTGTGATGCAAACAAAGTGCCAAACCCTCATAGGTTTACAAGCCAACACAAGTACCGTCGCAGTGGTCAGACATTTAATTATATTTAAGTCACCTTGCAGATCGGTCTTCCACTAAATAATCTGCTTGCTTTCACAAGTATAAAATCTGCTATCAAAAAGGTTCCTTTCATCCAGCCAAAGAAATTAAGTTAAATAGAGGACATTGTATTACAAAGTATATCGCTTTTGTCTTTGTAGACAGGACAGCACAACAGAAAATACATATGATATTATATACTCTCATAAGTTGTATTATTGAATACAAGTAATTGGTTATTCAGTCATTTAAAACCCAGATTTGACCTATCTCCATTTGATCCAATAAACATTGAATCTTCATAAACCTGACAAAGCCGCCAATCGAAATACCAAAGTGAAAAGGTGGGGACAGAAGAGGAGCCTCGTTAAACAGCCCCCATAGAGGCTATGCTAAACATGTTCCATGTAACTTGGTGAGAGTTCTTCACGTTCTCCTAGAAGTGCTTTCCATCACCTTGCTTCAAGGCAGAGGGGATTCCGGGGACACTAATATGTGTCTGACGCTCTCCACTATACTATTCCACCTATTTAAGAACCATCCGGAACATGTGGCTTATTCACTGCAAGAATGGGGTGCTCTGCTCTTGGTGGACAGAGTCTGGCACCCACACTGCCGGGGGGGGGGGGGGGGATAGTGGAACATGTGGGCTTACCAACCGGGACGACATAACTGCCGGGGCAACATGGCACTCATAGCAGTTTGGCAGTCATTAGAATGGCATGACCTAGGGAGTGGTTGAGAAGGGGGATCTACATGTTTCCATGGTGACACTACTACCTCCAGCCCAACATCCCAGAATAACATGAATGCATTCTCTGTATGCGTAAGCAACACTTCCTGAAGGAAGAAAAAAAGAAAATAAATAGTTAGGCCGTGAGGTTCGGTGGCTCACATTGTTCTAATTCTTGTCGGAGGGCATTCTAAACGTTAATATCTTTTATGATTCTGCTTTTTTTTTGTGGGATGCTCCACCGCAGACCTGGCTTTGTGGAATAAGTTAACACGAGGGTCAGGATCTCTCCTCATCTTGGTGCTATCCGACCATTATGGGGGAATTATTGCCACCTCATCCTGCAATTGCAAGCTGCTGTGGTGTGTGGGGGGGGGAGCGGTCGGAATGGGTCGTGCAAGCACGCACGGTATCTGTGACTTTTTTCCCTCTTCGACGGACCGTCTGCATGCCTGCCGAAAAGTGAGCCCCAGCCTGTTTACCCTCTGACTCTTCCTCGCGTCTCGCTACACATGTAACTCTATCTTTACGGCTAGGATCTTTCCCCTCACCTACACACACACACACAGACACACACGCTGATACATACACACATACACACACACCTACACAGACACACACACACACACACACACACACACACACACACACACACACACACACACACACACACACACACACACACACACACTTTCCCACTGTTGTGTCAGACTTTTTGTCCGCTCAAGAAACAAGGTGACTATATGTGTCCCTCCGCTGACACAGGAGAAGGTCACTGAAGCCGGCAATAAACAAAGATGGGGTTAAGAGTGGCGGACAAAGAAAACACAAAAATGGCATTATTAGACATAGGTAGACATGAGTAATGTTTAAAAGGGAAGGGTGGGGGAGGCGACTCCACCAAATAAACAGGGTCAAGGCAGCGCCGCCAGAGAGGCTGCGGTCAGGCCCAGAGTCTGGCCCTCAGATATGGCAGAGGGGTCAAGGCAGAGCGGAGCTGGCTTGGCATCTGGGTCAGACATAGTTCTCTGTGCAGCCCTGCCCTCGAATCTCACAACATCGCTCCGCAGGGCCATAACACTTAACACCCACGGGAAGAATTCTGTCCCAGTGAGCGTCCGCCGGCCCGGAAAGGGTTCACTGCTAGGGCCTCCCAGATATGCTATGTTGATTGCGGGTTGACACTGTGGTAATATCTCAGTGCTAATTGGCAATCCTCCTTTTTAGGAATTTGGTTAATACACCACTGATGCACTCCGAAGTCCCTCGTTTCCAAGTGGCGTCAGTGTGTTTCTTTTGTGTGGTTGCGTTTTTTTGGCCTGAGAATTCAGGGGGAAATGGAGGTTGATTGTGCAATAGCTTTGTCTGGAGTGAATCGTCTTTCATAGGGGAGTGATGTGATATTGATCACCGGGGACTGTGATCATTATAGTCTACACTTCAACACAATAAAGTCTTATATTGAGGCAATCATGCAAAGCACTTGGCGGTAAAAATTGTGGAAACCATGTGGTCAGAAATTAACAGGGGCTCCGGGCATTCTTTTTTTTTGATTGCCCTTGAAAATGGGATGAAGGGTTTAATGGGCTAAACACACCCGTAAAATAACAGATAATTGACATTTACTCTGCAAACTGATCTAAATTGTTTCATTGCCATCATTCATTATTGTTGTAATATTGTTTAGCAACCATTTGGTGAAGTCGCCCTGGCAAATGATCTGGAACGCCTCCAAAATGCATGACGCGTGGCCTAAAGAAGCCCTTAATAAAAAAGTGCATTTCTGTTGGGTACGTGTGTAGGTGGTAGGAGTATAAATGCAGATCCAGGGCTGCAGATGCCAACCCAGGGAAGGGCAGTGCCGGGCTCCGGGGCTCAGCCCATTCTTGTGATTTAACTTGACACCACTTGCACTAAGACTGCGACAGCTGCGTATGTGCATGCTGGCCGTTCTGTTTGTTGTAGGGGATTACTCGACGATAAAAGCCCCCAGTGAGGAGGCAAGAACTACTGTTTCTCCCTGACTTAGATGGCTTTCCGTAGGGGCCCCAGTGGGACCTCTGTAATCACAGGTGTGGGTGGGGGGGGGGGTCTTCATTTCATTCTGAAGGGATGAATTGGAGAATTCTAGGGGGGGGGGGGGGGGGCGATAGTGTCGCATCACCTTTACCCATCCGTCACATGACGCGACACAGGGGCTTATGTAAGGTCCATTACTCAACAGAATCTGTATAGAAGAGGGAGGGGGCGGGGGTTATAGGGGTGTAGTGTAGGAGTCAGACCCTAGATGCTCACTATTCACCTGTGTCTGTCAGATGAACGTGTCCTGGTAATGTTCTGCTGAGGGTGAACTTGTTGTTTCGAGCGGAGCCGGTTATGAATGGGAGCGAAGAGCGCTACCGATTAGCATGGTGGACAGGGTGCACTGATGAGTGAAGCGCTTTGATTAAACTGGTATCCTGCCTTAGCAAACTATACAGCACAATCCGAAAGCTGTCTTGGTTTTGATGTAGATAAATACATTACAAATGAATATTGAATCATAACTTTCTTTGGAACACATAGAATAGAAAGGGACCTGTCACTAGGGTGACCCTAGTCTCTCGGGAAGGAAAAGCAATCTTCATAATAGTTTCAGGTGATTGTGATCATTTATTATAGTCTACACTATAGGTGTAAGCTTAGTACATATCGAGAGCCAAAGCACTTTGGGGTAAAATGTTGGATACTCCAGTCAGGCGGCCAATACAGATACGCCTGCATCACTGGTCTGGCTGTATGGTAGTCTGTGTTCATAAATGTTGTTATGCAGATGTAAAAAATTATATTTTATTCCTCATTTTGTTGCTTTGTCTTCTGCTGCTTTTATTTTCTATTTTCTTTTTTTTCACTTTATAGGGCTTATTCATCACAATGCATCATAGGGTTAGGGTTAGACTGTTTCAGTATTGTTAAAACCTCTCCCAGTTTCAAACACAACAATGTTTGCCCATAATGAAAAATCATTACACCATTCATTCAAAAATAATGCCCATAACACAATAACTAGCATTCCAATGCTCCTATGCTTCCCAAATGGACAACGGTCATTGAGATATGATACGTTGTGATACACCAGCCCTATTTTAACAAAGGCTCAGCCTCATCAGTCTCTACCATGGTCTGCATCGACTATACCGAGACTCTGACAGCACGCCTCATCTCTCCCTCTATTCTGGTATCAAAAAGGTCCTGAACAGACCACCGCATGATAAATTCCCCCATCTAACATGTTGAGGCAAGCCACTGGTAACAGTTAGCGGGAACGGACCGATCTGCATCATTCCCTCCCAGCTGTTGTGAACTAATCTGCTGCTTGTCACAGCGAGAGGCTGAAAGCCAGGGCTGGTGACAGGGCACCACCCCTGTACACACAGACCAAAATAAATGCTGCTAACCTTGGGTAAAAAGCACATAAGAAAATCCTATTGTTCATATATTACTTGCTTGCTCTTTCAATGTTTACCATAAATAGTTAGTTCAAAAGGCAAAAAGCATAAGGGATAACGGCCGTTACATTTACAGAATCTAAAACAAGGTCAGGACATCAAATGCTGTTATTGGATAACATACAATACCATTAACATTTAGGACTAAACTTTTCATCACTGTGCTGTTGTGTAGCTTTAATTGTTGTCTTCCTTTTAAGCCTTTTATTTCTTAAGTCTGTTTTCGAGTTGGATTATAGAAAACAGTTTTCTATGGTGCTGTGCTAAACTAAACTTAATTTAACTGTTATAATCTGAACTGAGATAGACTGAACCAACTCACCTTATCTTAACTAAACTACACTAAGCTGAACTAAACAAAAATAAACAAAACTAAATCTAAATCAAGCATAGTACACGTGTACAAACCCCGAACCATAAATGTTTGTTGATGTTATTTTCCACTGTTATTATTTAGAATGCTAAAGTGGCTCCTGGGTTCTGCTGACAATGGCTTTAAATGACACAGAGGGGGGGGGGGGGGGGGGGGGGGGTGTCATTTATGAGTGACTCGGACACACTGCCGTTCCCCTCCCCACCTCCTTCCCGCTGTGGCCCACAGCTCCACACAGAGCTCTTTGTACTCACCCCGCCATAAGTGAGCATCCATCACGGCCTAACCTGACAGCCCACAGCAAACCCTGCACGCACGGCCTCCGCCCTGACCACCAGCCGGCCCTGAGCCCCCCGTCGTTAGACCACTGCGCCCCACCGCTCACTGTGGAGTCATCATCGGGACGCTTCCAATCCTAACCTATGTACAGCACTTTTAATTTTTTCTGAATGCGTGTCATTCAAGAGCAGGTAGAGGCGTATTCCTGGAGGAGATGGCGGCACGCGTAGTCGCAGCGGATCGAAGCTCTCCATTTCGGTGCCTTTTTGTATGTCTGTTTTGACAACATCACGTTTTGTAGTGCGAATCCCAACTTCAGCCGACAGGACCTTCCATATACAGTATATATTAGTAGTAGTGAACCGGACCGTCTGGATGACATTTACATTTTGCTGTACTATATGCAATGACAATAAAGACAATTCTACAGCGGCATCTCCCAGGTTGGAGTTAGGCATCGTGCTCAAGGATGCCTACGGGTAGACCGCAGACATTGGGGTTCTCCCCCACCACCTTTCTGCTGGGAGTCCGAGACCCTCACCCCTAGACTGTCCTGCCCCCCCTGCCACCCGACCGAACCCTGGCTTGTTCTTCTCCTTCCAGAACCACACTCCTGGCCCCGGTCATTTGGGATGAGTACTCTGTCTAAATGATACGCAGTAGCCGTTCCTGGCGGTCGGCGCAGAAGACAACTGCCTACGCGGAGGTCTTCCGGCCAGGAGGAAGTGCATGGGTGTTTGTCCCCAGCTAGTTGAAGGCTGTCAGCGTGTTGGCTAGGGAGCAACAACGTGAGCGATGTCCTGGACCTGGAAGCACCTGGTGGCTATGCTAACCCCAAGGGCTGGCTGGAATGGCTCAGGACGACCTAGACCAGTTCATTCACCTCTCAGAGACCTTCTCTACGTTGTCTCCTGGCTGTGAGACAAAGCAGGGTCTGGCATCAGTCACCTCAAGGTGCTAGTGCTCCTGCTCTATTCTCATTACATCTTTCAGAAAATCTTCTCTGGTTGTTAATGCACACTACAGATGCATTGCACATATGGCCAGAAAATGTACTCTTGAAGTTAAGTAGATGTAGATTCCCTAAAATCGTCAGACAATGGCGCATGGCCATGTGCATTGTGTGTATCAACAACACAATATGTGGTGATTGATTTGAACCAACTGGCTCATGAAAGGGGGCGTAGCCATCTGAGTCTGATCTTCGTCAGATGAAACACAATAACAACATCACCTGACTTTCTTTCTCTCCTTTCTCTCCTAAACCAGGAGATAAATAACTTCTTGTCATTGCTAAGCGTTGGCTTGCAGTGGAGAGGGCAGCTGTCTCCAGACAGTCTCTGTCCTTCCACCCCCGTCTCTCCTTACAGGAGACTTCATGTGGGGTGTCATGGAGGAGGACGCAAGTCTGGGATTAGCTCATTAGGGTCCGGCTCTTTGATCTGCGCGATATCCCCTTTCTATGGCGACTCGATCACATTCAAGCCTAGTCTGGACATACATGCCACATACGACACACATACTACACATAGGTGCACATTCAAACATAGATACCCACCTCAACACACATAAACACTTTCACACACACAACCTACTTATCATGGACACAAAGGAACACACACTTAAACGCACACACACACACACACACATACACACCATACACACAAACACACACACACACACAAACACACAAACACACAAACACACACACACACACACACACATACACACACACAGCCAAACATACACACCCACACATATCTTAAACACACACACACACAAACACACACACACACACACACACACACACACACACACACAAACAAACAAACACTAAAACACACACAAACATACACACACACATACACATTAACATACTTAAGCACACACACCAACACCAACACCCCCCCCCTCACAAACACACTTAAACATGAACACACACACTTAATGCCAACCATCCCACACACACGCAGTACTACTCTACAGTCACATTCTAAAACACACACGCACACAAACACACACACACACGCACACGCACGCACACACACACACACACACACACACACGCACACACACACACACACACGCACACACACGGGCACACACACACACACACACACACGCACACACTGACCCTAAGGCTCCGGGGAAAAGGCCCAACAGAGATGTGAAGTGTAGATGTGCAGCAACAGCTAAACGTCGGGTCAGATTTCTGGGGACTGGTGCTAAATTTAACCCTGTGATCCCGCAGCAGGCACAGGGGTTTAAATGCCAGCCTACAGTTGCTCCGCACCAGTTGTTCTCCTTGTGTCTTCCTCTCATCACTAACTCGAGCCTGGACAAGGAGAGGCAGCCCCTCCACGCACCCACACCCAAACACAACCGCAGGCGTGCACCCAGGCGTACATTCGCCCGCTCGTCCCCCCAACACACTCGCCCAGCTCACGCCGGACCTAAGCAGGGGAAGCAGGGCTCCCCCATCCTGTCCCCGGCAAGCGCCTCACGCCTCAGAGGACCCACCCCTCTCTACCAGGCGAACCCCTCCAGCATGGAGCTCTTCGAGACCAACCCGTACTTCTTCCCCGACCAGCGCTTCTACGACGGCGGCGACTCCTACTACCCCTCGCGCCTGCAGGGGGGATACGACCAGGCGGCCTACCAGGACCGGAGCTCCATGGTGGGGCTGTGCGGGGGGGCCCTGGCCGGCGGCGTGGGCCTGGGCGGTGGTGGCGTGGCCCTGGGGGGCGGCATCCCGGCGGGCATGGAGGACAAGCCCTCTCCCTCCAGCCTGTCGCCCGACTCGGAGCCCCAGTGTCCGGGCCAGTGCCTGCCCTGGGCCTGCAAGCTGTGCAAGCGCAAGACGGTGACCATGGACCGGCGGAAGGCGGCCACGCTCAGGGAGAAGCGGCGGCTGAAGAAGGTGAACGAGGCGTTCGAGGCGCTGAAGAGGAGCACCCTGATGAACCCCAACCAGCGGCTGCCCAAGGTGGAGATCCTGCGCAGCGCCATCCAGTACATCGAGAGGCTGCAGGCGCTGGTGTCCTCGCTCAACCAGCAGGACGGCGAGGCGGCGGGCCTGCAGGGAGGCCAGTTCCGGCCCAACGTCGCCGTGCCCAGGGTGAGTACGGCCGGGCGAGGGGGGCGTTGGTGACGCGCGTTGGAGAGGGAGAGGGAGAGGGAGAGAGAGAGAGAGAGAGAGGTTAGAGTTGAAATAATTGTAATTGGAATACATTTTTGAATAGGAACATTCCACAGAGAGCTAAAGGGGCTAGATGAAGGACATTCATTTTTTTTTGTCATTCTGAAAAATGCGAGAAAGCATCGCATTTTGTTATTTAGTACTATCACGTTTGCTGTGTGTGCGGTTAATTATTTATCTAGTCTAATAATCTTGACATTTAGTTTCACCTCACTTACCGGTTTAACAGAGTTTATATATTGTATTTAGGGTGTATGCTGTATGAACTGCTCATTTGATCTTTACCAACATTTATTAACACATAATAGATCGCACATACACACATAATCTAAACATTTGAATTAATAAAAGTAAATAACTACAAATGCCATTAGTAGCCAGCGATTGATAAAAAATTCAAATGGGATTCCTCCGAGCGCTCATTTGAATGCAGCCATAGCAACGCTCTCAGACGAACCCGTGTGTTTGTGAATGAAACGGCATTCGTTCCTCCATTCACGGTATTTGCTTGCGGGCGCGCACTTGTGTTACATTGCATGGCAGTGTGTGAGGCGCTTCGTAATGGGAGTGTGCAGGACTTGTCACAACACGGGGTGACTGACAGCACCGTCTGCATATGTCTCCATGGAAACAGGTGTCGTCGTCAAGCGAGCCCAGCTCAGGCAGCACCTGCTGTAGCAGCCCGGAGTGGAGCAGCACGCCAGAGCAGTGTGTACAAAGTTACAGCAATGAGGGTAAGAACGTTCACACACACACACAAACACACACAAATCAAAACACACACACACACACATACACACATAAAAAATGCACACACAAGCACATACACACACACATGCACCCACACATTCCCACTCTTGCACAAAGGCTTTGGACAGGACATTAATGTGTGTGTGTGTGTGTGTGTGTGTGTGTGTGTGTGTGTGTGTGTGTGTGTGTTGTTCCTCAGAACTTCTCGGGGCCGCTGAGTCCCCAGATCAGGGGAACATGCGCTCTCTCACCTCCATCATGGACAGCATCTCAGCAGTGGAGGGGACCGTGGCTTACCCAGTGGTGCCTCTGGACATTTCCAAGTAAGCCCCCCCCCCCCCCTCACAAAATCGGACAAAACTGGAGATTTTCAATTTCGAGAAGAAAGGAAGATAAGAAGGACGGTCGACCGCCGATGACAATAAACCGATCAGCAGATTTCCAACTGATTCATTCTCCAGCTTTGTATCTCCTCTTCCGTCTTCTTCTTTCCAAGGGGTTTCGTCTTTCGTGCCATGCCGCTTGCTGTTCATTTTGTTTTTATTTTATTCATAATTTCCAATATGTCTGCTAGACAGAAGCAAATTCCTCTTAAATTGTTCCTAACCAGCGGTCCATGTGTCCCTGAGACCCCCACACCTCCCTGCATGACGACACACCTTTAGTGACCACAGTGGGTCTGTTTGATGTAGCAACCTTAGAAGCCTTTCTTTTATTTTCTACCTGTTTTCTAACCTTATTTAAAGAAATGTTTCTTTTCCGACAGCTTCCCTGATATGTTGTGTTCTCTTTTGTGTGTGTGTGCTTTAGGCTTAAAAACGTTGAGTTATTTTGTGGGGCCAATATGTACCATGGCGGTTTTGACCAAGATTTGCTTAATTTAAACTGGTTATGATGTAAATACGTTCCCTTTTTTACAGAGTGGTTTTGCTATTTTATTTTCTATTTTTTGCTAACTTATTTTTCTCATCTTTTATAAACTAAGATTGTTGTGTATTTGTAGATGTTTCCAAAGTGATATTTTCCGTTCAATTATTGCAATTAAACTATTTCCAATACATTCTTTGTGTGGTTGTAATAAGAACACAAAACAATATCTTTAGAAAACAACTTTACTTTATGTCTATATATTGTCATAAATACAGTACACTTTTAAATAGCCAAATAATAAAATCTTGATTTGTCAGCATCATTTCACACCTGGAATAGACACACATACAGTACTCATAGCTGCCACATAGCACAGTACACCTCTTAGACACGTTGAAAAAGAAAAACGGTTGTAAAATAAAATAAAAATATATTATACACGCATCCAACGCTTCGATGGTTCACCAAAATTGCCACGATCTCATTGGACGAGGAGGTCTGCCTGTGAAGGAAAACGACCACTCCTGTGCGCACGCGACTGTAATATCCATGGCAACTGATCTCAAAAGAGTGGCGAGACAGACGAAGTCAGAGCAGGTTGCCTCCGTCAAAGTGAAGCGGTTTAATGTGTCGAAGTCATTGGCTGACGCCAAGCAGCAGTGGACAGTTTGATTCTTTTTTTTTTTGTGTTTTTTAAAGGAAGTCAACAAGTCAACAAAGAGGAGGCGCTACAGTTGTCACACACCCCACGGAGGAAGCTCAATGGCCTGGCCCGGCGTCTCACACGCGTCCCCTACTATCACCGAGAAAAAGGATTAGGTTTCATTGACTCACTCACACAAACACGCGCACTCTAGTACATATTAAGAGATCCGCTCTACTCTAGGCTACATAGTGTCATACAAAGGGGGGAGAAAGAGAGAGTGAGAGAGAGAGAATGAGGGAGTGGGAGAGAGAGAGAGAGAGAGAGAGAGAGAGAGAGAGAGAGAGAGAGGGAGAGAGAGAGAGAGAGAGAGAGAGTGGTAACAGCTACATAGTTTGAAAAGAGGAGGCAAAGGGAGAAAAAAGGAGAAGAATAAAATGGAGTCGAGCAGTAGAGAGTTGGACCCATGAACCTGTGAAGTGTCCTTGTAGTTTTCACACAGAGTTACCACTCTCCATAACACCCCCACGAAAGAGATCCACACATCAACGGCATACAGAAGTAGACACACGAAAGGCCCATCACAGAGAGAAGAAAGGTGAGAAAGAGAACAGTCACTACCGAATACAGGGCATTGGGTTTCATACAGCAAGTACATTATATTATTCTCCATATATATATATTTCCAATATATTTCTATAAAAAACATAAGTCATCCATTTTATGTACAGGGATGATAAATGAGTTAATACCTTGCATAACCGAAAGGGGATTATGTGCACCAGGATTATGCCATTTACACAGGTCTATTCCCAAATCCAGATCAACACCATGCTACCACCCCCCCCCCCCCACACACACACTTCAGCTTTAAGATTCATTCATATTAAGTCTGTTTCATGTCCCCCCCACCACCACTGTACTAGTCGGGCGGTGGAAGTAGCAGTGTTGGTTTGGATCGAGGGCGAAACCCCCACACACCCGAAACCGGTATAAGGACCCACAACTGAAACTCAAGGGGAGCAGAATCACGAGATCACAATAACAAGGCTACTGGGAGAACTGGGGTTAAACTGGGAGAGAGACCGAGATCCGAGAAACCTCCTTCACAGCCGCGAGACCAGCGGACCGACCGCCGTGCGCGCTCAAAAGGTCAAGTAGGCTCCGGGAGGTCAGAGTTTGTACTCTGTATTGCACATGTCCGGAGGGAGAGAGGTGAGAGGTGAAAGGTGAGAGGTGAGGCTGGACACAGAGGGGGGGGGGGGGGGGGGGGGGCTCCGCGATGACACCCCTCTGGCACTAAGGGCTGCCCTCCACAGATTTGGCATATCACTCTCGAAAGGCCGCAAGCGTGTGTCCATACAAGTAATGAGAATGCACTGGGGGAGAGAGAGAAAGGGGGAGAAAGGGAGAGAGGGCAAGAGAGGGGGAGAGAGAGAGAGAGAGAGAGAGTGGCGAGAGAGGAAGAGAGAGAGAGATACAAGAAATGGGGAAGAAGTTGAATAGACAGAACGATGGACGTAGGAAAAATAACGCATCATTAATAACATACTGTGTCAAAATCAAAAGTCAAATGTTGTATTTTTGCATAGCCCAGCACGTATAACATGTTTATCGAGTACAGTTCAATTATGACAACAAGGCAAGGGTCAAAGGTTAAAGGATGCCCACTCCTTCAGGATGCACTTTGTACAGGCATAACTGTTAAAGTTATAGAAAACTGTTAGAGTACTAGGCCGCTTGGTTAGCTTACCTGTTCAGCATTAGCACGCCTGTTAGTTAGCAGAGAAGAGTTAGCATGAGTAGGTCCTTACGGTCGAGGGGTCAAGTCTCGGAGGCGCAGGGGGAGGAGCTAGAGTGGGCGGGGCACAGAGTGGGACAGGGAGAACAGGAAGGAGAAGGTTAACGCATGCAGTTAGTCAGGCAGGTGTATTCACACACGCACACACGCACGCACACACACACACACACACACACACACACACACACACAGCACGCACGCACGCACGCACGCACACACACACAGACACACACACACACACACAAACCTTCGGGCTGGTGCTGTTTCTTGTTCCCCAACAACATGGAGGGGGGCATGGACATGGAGGGCATGCGGAAGCCGGCGGGAAGCGTTTCCATGGAGCCCGCCATCATCCCCATGCCCCCGCCCCCCTCCCGCGCGCGGAAGCGCTTGCGCCACGAGGGGGAGCGCCGGAACGTCTTGTCGTCCCCACACTGCAGGGACACACAGAGAGGCTCACGGCACTCAGAGGCGCGGAGTGGCAGCAGGCGATTGGTTGCCAGGCACCACGGGCCAATGCCCCTTCTATTTTTAATTAATGAAACCAAATCCCGTTTTCTGAACAAGCTCGCGTGATCAATGATCTGGTTCAAAGGAGGTGTTACTGAGAAAAAACCCACAATAAGCATTGACTTAAAGTTAATCAACAGTGAACTGGTGTTGCAGTGATCGTTCACCAATGGCGCTTAAGTTCAAATGGTGTACATGGTAATGGTTAACTACGGTAATGGTATCCATGATAACCAAGGTATTCATTTATGCATAAACTCTAACCCTTGACCCCCCGGTTTCATTAATGTTCCCTTATTGTTAACTGCTACCAAGTAAAAAAGACGTTATAAATTGTAAACACAAACAAACACAAAAGAAATACAAAGAAAGGAAATAAAAATGAAAGGAAAGATAACGATAAAGATCAAGATGGCGGCGTCACCTCTTCTAGCCGGCGGTCGGTGCCCAGGGCCAGCACGTTGTTGAACTCCCGCTCCAGAACCTGCC
>NC_136945.1:7335648-7363148 GCF_949987615.1 Pollachius pollachius | reverse complement strand
ACTTGAGTTATTCACATTCCTAATTTACACACAACACTGAAGGTTATATGACAAACATTTAAAAGGGTCATCTTCGAAATGGTTTGATCGTAGACCCCCAGACAGACAGACAGACCGGCAGACAACGGACACACTCAAGAGCAACAGCAGAGTAAAAGCCATGCGTACAATAAGTTTACAATCCGAGTCCAGCGCGGTGGACGGCGGGAGAGGTGTGGGTGGGGCGGGGGTGTGGGTGATGGTGTGGGTGGGGCGGGGGTGTGGGTGATGGTGTGGGCGGGGGTGTGGGTGATGGTGTGGGTGGGGGCATAGGGTGTAGGGGTCAGGGGTGCACCCAGGTGGCACTGACCGCTTTAGTGGAGGAGGCCAGGTTCTCCATCTCTTCGTGAGTCAGCCACACATTTCCGGAGGACTGCTCGGAGAGGGAGAGCACACACACGCACACACACAAAACACACATACACACACACGCGCACGCGCGCACGCACACATACGCACACACGCGCACGCACACATACGCACAGATATATGCCCAAAAACACATGTTCATGTGCCCATGATCACATATAGAAACACACACACACACACACACACACACACACACACACACACACACACACACAAACACCACACACACACACACACACATCCGTGCACACGGTGTTTGTTGAGTGGGGAAGGAAGAGTGTTTCAGGCAGGTAGTGAGTAACATATATCCGGGATGGAGTGAACAGCGGCCACTGAGCTTCATGCGATCCGGCAGAACACCAAGGCTCCGTGTGGCGTGGAGAGCACAAGGGTGTCACGTCATAACGCAAAGGGGTGTGTCAGGGTGCCAGGGCGTTTATCTCGGTGTGTGTATGCATCTTGAAGTCAGGGTGGCGATGTCCCGGACCTCGCCCGAGTCAACCTTGACTTAGTTTTTTGATTTATTACTGTCACTACTTTCCTTGTCTTGGTGTTCCTGTGTCTAAGTACATGAATATGTGTGTGTGCATGTCTTGTGTGTGTGTCTGTGTGTGTCTATGTCTATGTGTCTATGTGTCCATGTGTGTGTGTGTGTGTGTGTTTGTGTGTGTGTGTGTGTCTGTGTGACTGTGTGTATCTATGACTATGTGTCTACATGTGTGTGTCTGTGTGTATCTATGTCTAGGTGTGTGTGTGTGTGTATCTATGTCTAGGTGTGTGTGTGTGTATCTATGTCTAGGTGTGTGTGTGTGTGTGTGTGGGTCCCGGTGTGTGTACCGTTCTGGAGGTGAGCGGGGCCGAGGGGCTGGTGAGGGACACCATCTCCTGGATGGCGAGCCGCAGCTTGAGGCGGTGCAGGGGGTTGCTGATGCCGATCTCCCGCTGGATCTCCGTGTCCGACAGCGCCGACATGATGGCGCCGCTCTTCACGTTGGCCCGGCACGCCGCCACGTACCAGGCGGGCATGCCCACCCACAGCTACGGGGACACAGAGGGTCTCCTTGAAGACAGCGGCATGGGGAGCCTATAGCGCAGCGATAGTGTTGTACTGTTTTTCTATGTGATGCATTCTATGTTATCATTTCCGTTGCCATTACATCAACGTCATCATCATCACTGCTGTCTCTATGTTCCTCGTCGTAGTTGCCCATGACTTCGTCATAATCTTCTTCGTCATCATCGACACTATATCATCCACATGGGGATCATCATCATCATTGTCATCCTCATTGTCATCCTCATCGTCATCATCCTCATCAACATCACCATCGTCATCATTGTTACAAGTCTTCTATTATGCTCCTGTAAGCCTAATTTCTGCGTCTGACTTTTCTTGGTGTGTAGGACCAAAGGTGCTGGTCACTCTAAGCTATAAGTCGTACCCAGCTGGGAGCACATGTAAAGGCAGCCTGTCTCTGCATGTGGGGGCAGAGTCGTCATGGAGACACTGTAAGCTGTGTTGGGGATATATACCTCCAGCCAGGAAACAACGGTTGGGCCGTCCCATTGGGCGAACGGCAGACCCCTTCTCCTGGCATCTTCCAGCAGCTCATGTCTGTAGACAGGGGGGTGGGGGGAACATAGAGGGAGGGGGGAGGGAGGAATGAGTCGAGAAAAACAACGGCGATGTAGATTAAAAAATACCCTGACTCTCTCTTGGTATAAGAAAGATGGGGGTGGAAAACAAGGTGTTACTTCTTCTTCATCCTGCGGTCCCTTTCTGCCTGGGTGCCCAACTTCCCCAGGGTCATGGTGTCTCCGATGCTCATCTCAAAGTCTGGAACGCACACACACACACACACACACACACACACACACACACACACACACACACACACACACACACACACACACACACACACACACACACACACACACACACACACACACACACACACACACACACACACACACACTGTAGCTGCCAGCAGAGACAGTTGCATAATTGAAGTTCATTAGAACAGTTCAAGTTTCATAAAAGAAAAGCAGCCACAGAGCTATTCTCAGACAAGTAATGCCATGCCTTCAGCCGCTGCCAATCTGGCAAGGGAAGTCGGAAGTGTCGAACACAGGTCAAGGAGCTAGTCACTCCGCCTTATGCAATGAAGATATTGGCCCTTCGTACCGTGTCGCCCACACAGACAGCTGTACCTGGTACAGGAGGAAGAGGCTGGCCCTCTCTCCCTACCGCCTGCTCCATGCGTCCCTTCTCCTTCTTCCCAAACAGCCGGCCGATGGACGACTTGATGCCTTTCTTCTGCTTGTTGCTGTGGACGGCGCAGACAGTCCCGTCAGTGGTGCCACGCGCGCCATACGTGTGTGCGTGTGTTCTGGGGGTTGACCAACGGGGGGGATTATGTCAGGAGGGAGAGGCGGCTTCACGTACCCGCGGCCGTCCTCCAGGCTGCCGGTGAGCTGGGCGAAGTTGGTCTCCAGCCGCAGGCTGCGGGGCGACGAGGGGGGGGACGTCTCGCACTTGATGGTGGCCTTGTCCTCGCGCACCTCCGTCGGAGACTAGGGGGAGAAGCGGCGAGCGCCGAAACGAGACGTCAGGCGTGAATGAGGCAGCTCGACAGTGAGCTCAGCGGGGCAGGTCGGCGTTAGCCAGAGAGGAGACTTACGGCCACTTTCCTGCGGTGCTTCCTCAGGTCGCTGGGCTGTGTGGACCACAACACAACACACAGGTTAGAGGTTTTTAGTGTTTTTAGTACGGTTAATAATCGGGGTTCTTTACTGCGATTCTTCACTTTAAAGATGCCGGTGACACTTTAGAATAACGTTCATTCGTAAGTCATTCATGAGCCTTTAGAAAGTGATGAACTCATCGTTGACAATGCCTTGCTGTTCCAATATGTTAAAATAAGCCCTCTAGTGACATCACAAGTGGGATTGTCCGTCCTCATGTGTGTTGAATAGACCGGCCCACCAGTTGGTGCAGTCCACTGGGCGGCTGGTCTATCCATAGCACTTACTGATCATCTACCAATGTTATTAAATGTTTTGTTAATGCTAAGTTTATCTTTAACTAAAGAAGCATAAATTACTTATGACTGGACCTTATTAAAAAGTGATGCCAATATGGTAAGAATGTTTATAGTATCTTATTGTACTGCATAGTGTAGTACATTGTCATGTTGTGCATGTCTAGTATGCAAGGGCAACAAGAGGGAAAGAAGGCTTTGTTTTTTGTCTTTGTGTATGTGTGGAGGTTTGCGTGCGTGTCTGCGTTTGCTGCGCGTGCGTGTGTGTCCTCTGACCAGAGTCATGATGCCCAGCTGGTGGCTGGCGTTGCGCGCGTGATGTTTTGGTGTAGAGCGCCCACTGGTGGGCGGGGAGGCGGACGAGGCCAGCGATTGGGCGGTGGCTGAGGTGGGCATGGCTCGGGGGCGGAGCGTCACATTGAGGCCGTCCATGCTGCCACTGTTGACGCGGGACTCGATCTCGTCCGAACGCAGGTCTGTGGAGTCCCTCTCCACCTGGATCATCCTGCAGGAGGGTCAACATGGTTCACTTCCCAAATGTGGCGCAGTGCAGTGGGTTGTTATTTTCATGCATTTTCAACAACAATTCAAAAGGTAATTGAAGAATTGATTAAATAACAAAAAATAAAATACATTTGAAATTTAGACCTTAATCACAATAAAACATAATTAAAGATATTAATTCAAGGTTAGTAATTAAGTATGTAAGTCCTTTACCCATACAGGCAACTATATACAAATATATCAATTAATTAATATTTATTAATATGTATTTCATTTAATGTCCAGACATAGCACATTTGTAGTGCATATGAGTCTGTCTGTTGGCCTGTTGCTTTGTCACCTGATCTCCTCATTGATGGCGTCAAGCTGCTCTTGAAGCATGAGCGCGAGGGTCTGTGCGTCGGATTGGCCGCTCGGGGAGAGGAGGGCGGAGCTAACGTCGTCATCCAGATCTGATTCGGCCTCGATGTCGCTGCCGAGGAGGTGAGTGACGCTCCCGCGCAGCGAGGGGAAGTCCTGTTCAAAGATGGCCAACACCTGGGGGGGCGGAGTCACACACAACCAAATCACATGAGGCTGAGTCTTCCAACAGTTCACATGAAGGACACGCGCAGCAACATCACCTTCTGAAAGGACACCTTTTTAAACGTTCTGCATTACGGCTGATTACTAAAAAGGATGTTTGTGTCTGTGAAAAAGACAACAACTCAGGGTTTAACATTAATTTAATATTCCATTAAATTAACTAGATGAATAGAATACATGGATGAAAGTTGTCGGAGCGGGGACATACACACAAACAAACAAACGGTGTACGTGCATGCTGTGTTATGCATTTTGGAGGGGGGGGAACTTATGAGAGGAAATGAATGAGGAGAGAACTTACATCAGACCGAGTGTCCGCCGCAGCCGAACATAAGCAGAGGCAGAAGAACAGAAGAGAGGTTAGTAGAAAGAAACCGGCGAGATAAAGCATGGAAATAGACGAAACACTATTATTATACACTATACTATTATCGTCATCCTTCTTCTTCTTGCCGTTATCGTCATCATGATTCCTGGCACCCCCGGCGTGGCAGTAATTAGCGAAGCAGGGGGATGACCTTGTGATAACGTGTTTGAGACGCGGGCGATGGTTTGCTCTTTTGGAGGTGTGACACGCTATAGGCGGCTGTGAAGAGATCCAAACCGAAATAGATCCACGTGGCTGCCAGTCGGGTACCTTGTTGGGGTCGTCTCGCAGCGCAGCCAGCCGGCCCTTTTGTGCTCGTCTGATGACGGCGGTGCTGTAGTGGCCGTCCTGGCTCTCCACCATTGAGTAGCGGAGATCACTGGCGCTGCCCAGGTGAGAGCTGGCGACGCGCAAACGCACGCACACGCACGCACACGCACACACACAGACGTGGAAGCTCAGCGAGTAGACCTTTTCTGAGGCGAGAAGGTTTGTGTTTGTGCGGGTATGTGTGTGTGTGTGTGTGCCTGTGTGCGTGTGTGCGTGTGTGTGTGTGTGTGTGTGTGTAGTGTGTGTGTTTACCGTGGGTGACTCCCATCTGCAAACGCCCCACTGCGCCGCTTCAGATGGTCGATCTCGTTCCTCAGCTTCTCGATCTCCCCTATCAGACGCTCCTGTTGGAGGAGAGAGAGAGAGAGACAGAGAGAGAGAGAGAGAGGAGTGATCAAAGGAGTGTGAGATCAGGCTCATCATAGGACAGCTAAACTTTTTATTTTACAGGTGTACACTTCATATTTAGTCCTTAAGCAAATGTGACAGCCATTTCTTTTGTAAAGCATTGAAGTTTAGAGCAGGTAGGGACGTGGGTGGGGCGTCTCTCGCCTGTGGATCCTGACTGGTAGGCAGAGCTCATCGCAGGTTTCCAACATTACAACCAAACTCCCCCGACCCCCCCTGGCGTACCTCGGGGGGGGGGGGGGGGGGGGGGGGGGGGGGGGGGGGCGGGTGCGCTACTGACCCGAGTGTGGTGGAACTCCTCCAGTTGTTTCTGGCAGTTCTCCAGGTCCTGGATCAGAGAATTCTAGACCGAGACAAACAACGAGATCAGCCGAGTGTCTGCACGGCTCAGGGGCGTCCCACCGGGTCTCTCTGCGCCCCGGTGGGACGGAGAGCCGTCCCACCGGGTCGCTCTGTGCCCCGGTGGGACGGCTCTGCGCCCCGGTGGGACGGCTCTCCGTCCCGATGCCCCGAGCCTCTACCTTGTCCTCCAGGGCGGCCATGCGCTCCTTGAGGTGCAGCTGCAGCCTCTCGTTGGACTCGGTCAGCAGGCGGTCCACCGTGTCCGACAGACGCTTGTTGTGCTCTTCGTTCATCTTCTCCCGCTGACGAGCCTGAGCACAGAGCAGAGAGCGGGGGGGGGAGGTTGACCTTTGACCCAGGGAGCAGCCGTATTTTGAATCCGTGTTGGCGGCTAATCAAGTGTCCCTCGCTGGTGGATTAAAGGATGAAGGAGGCGTCTTAAGAAAGAGGGGAGACCGGGAGCCGCGTCGCTGGGGCCATGAAGGGATTTTACACCCGGGATGAGTTAATTGCGATGATTCAAGAGGCGATGAGAAGGGATTACATTGTCCCTCTCAGAGCGGGACCGCGGCGGTAATGCGCCCGGCGAGTCCTATTGACGGGACCTCGGCCCAACATTGACGCACACACAACTGGGCCACGTGTGCTTGCGTTCACAGACACACACACACACACACACACACACACACGCACACACACGCACACACATGCACACACACACTCATGCACATTCATGCACACAGGCACACACCCCGGCCATACATGCAAGCATTCATGCACTCAGACACTCACAGACACCCACTGTGCACCAACTCCATGCTATGGAAGGCCAGGAGGTTCAAAACTATGCCTCATTGTAGAAGTGTATGGGTTGAAATCACCGTAAAACACAGCTCTTTAGTGGTTGAAAGTGCCTTCTTTAACGCCGCTGTTCCTCAACTCTACAATGGTGTTAACGACGGCGTTTTTGACGGCTTTTTAACGGGCTATTAAACTCATTCCTAAGCAGTAGAGTTGAGGAAAAGCGGCAGAGAAGACGGCATGATAAAGTACGACAGTGTAAAATGCTTTGTGAAAGCTTCAACTCTGTACTTCACATCAATTCAAAGAGTACACGTGTACAAAGAGGCATAGCTTTGACCCTCTTGGCCTTCCATACCATGCGGACACAGACGCACGCTGCACATGCACACCTGCCCTCACGCACGCACACACGCACCCACACCCAGACCCACGCAATAGACACGTACAGCACAGTGTCTCCGTCTGTAGGATCAGAACACTATCACTAATGGCAGACACAGCCTCAGCTCCACTTCCCTTCATCAGCGATCTGTGGCCGTGCCCTTGACAGCCCACTATAACAGCGGGCCATTTACATAATAACCACGCTTCAAGGCAGCATGGAGTATTTAAAGTGCACACATGCACGCACGCACACACACACACACACACACACAAGACACACACACAGACACACACACGCGCACACACACACATGCATTCACACACACAGACAGACACATATACACACAAACACACAAACACACACACACACACACACACACACACACACACACACACACGCACAGGCACACACACACACACACAAGAACAGACGTAAACAAAACACATTTGCTTCCTCAGAATGCTTCTCCAGCTATATATAGCCATGAGGTTGCATGTAGAAAGAGAAATTAGCCAAGCGTGAAATATTCAGTCTAAAGATATCAGCAAATCAGGGAGCGCAGGGAGAGGAAAACACACATCCAAGAGACGTGGATTCAGTACGAGAGCATGCTACAGCTCAATGGAGATCTGTGTGTCTGTGTGTGTGTGTGTGTCCGAGCATTAGGCCTTCAGGGTCTCCATGCCCTCACTGTCACCATGATGTGTGTGTCGTGATGTTTCATGTCATTGTGGACGCTTTGGCAGTTGCATATAAGCTCAGTTTGACACACACATGCAAACACACACACACACACACACATACACACAAAAACACACAATCATAGATGTGCACATTCAAAATGAGACACACACACACACGTAGATGTGCACATTCAAACAGAGACACACACACACAAACACATTTACATAAATACACAGAGACACATTCACAAATGCACACACACACAAAAACACACACACACACACACATACACACACACACACACACACACACACACACACACACACACACACACACCCTTCCGAGTTCTTGGTTTTTCTCCTCCAGTTGCGATTCCAGCTGTCGGAGGCGCTCTTCGACGTTGCCATGGCGCTCCTCAGCCTGCAGAGGGCGACACACATCAGGAAGCCTCTGTCTCAATGTGTGTTGAGTCACCATTAGAAACACTGTTCCACAGCTCAAATATCCACACTCATGTAATGTGATTGTAATGTGATTCATTTCGCAGTATAACAGGTCACACTTTCATTTTCATACATTTTCAGCAACCTGATTCAATACAGTCGGGGCTGTTGTTGGCAGGATCCAATACCCCCACTGCAGCAGTTTCACATAATTGTCAGTGGGATTCAAACCCTTGCCCGCGGCTGTGTGAACACCATGCTCTACAAGTCCTGCATCTACGCAAGGACCCCCTACGTTGGTCATACGTCAGTGAGGACTCACAGGGGGTGTAACCAGGGTGTGTATCACAGAGTGTGTGTATCACAGGGGGTGTAACCAGGGTGTGTGTCACAGAGTGTGTGTGTCACAGGGTGTGTAACCAGGGTGTGTATCACAGAGTGTGTGTGTCACAGGGTGTGTAATCAGGGTGTGTATCACAGAGTGTGTGTGTCACAGGGTGTGTAACCAGGGTGTGTATCACAGAGTGCGTATCCCAGGGTGTGTATCCCAGGGTGTGTATCCCAGGGTGTGTATCCCAGGGTGTGTATCCCAGGGTGCGCGTCCAGGTGTGTGTGCGTGGTACCTTGGAGAGCGCTGCCACTCTCTGGGCCAGCTCAGCCTCCACCTCGGGCAGCGTCTCCGCCTTCCTCAGGGTCTGGGCCAGTCGCTGCTCGGCCAGCTCCAGCATCTCCTGGAGCTGGCGCACCTTCTCCTCGCTCTGGCACACGTACACAGACACACACGCACGCACAGACACGCACACACAGACACAGACGCACGCACACGAAAAACACACACATACACACACATGCATCCGTGTATGTACACGTACGACCAAAGAAGACACATGTGCATGCGCGGACACGCATGTACATCCATGTACGCACAAAAAGGAAAGACACATCACGCGAAACGCACACAGACAAGACAGACATAGACGCATTTGTTAATGTGGCACGGATATGCATTTGTGTATTCTTCCACACTCGCACGCGCGCACGCATACGCACACACACATCCACGCACACATGCATGCACTCACGCATCCGTGCGCACACACACACACACACACACACACAGACACACAGACACACACAAGGGAGAGGTGGGATCTGTAACCCAGTGGTGTGTATCTACGTACACCGTGAAGGCAGATGGCCTCCATTGAAGGTTTTGTCGTGCTGTCGTTCTTTCCCATGGAGGGAATGGACTGAGTACCCCCTGACTACACATGGACCATAGAGGTCAGCTTTGGTCAGGTCGGTTTTTAACTCACAGACATACTCTCTTTACCGCTTACCTCTGTATGTATGTATGTATGTATGTATGTATGTATGTATGTATGTATGTATGGATGTTTGTATGGATGTACGGATGTATGGATGTATGTATGTATGGATGTATGTTTGTATGGATGTACGGATGTATGGATGTATGTATGTATGTATGCATGTATGTACGGATGTATGTTTGTATGGATGCATGGATGTATGTTTGTATGGATGTACGGATGTATGTTTGTATGGATGTACGGATGTATGTTTGTATGGATGTGTGTTTGTATGGATGTACGGATGTATGGATGTATGTTTGTATGTATGGATGTATGGATGTACGGATGTATGGATGTATGTATGGATGTATGTATGTATGGATGTACGGATGTATGTTTGTATGTATGGATGTTTGGATGGATGGATGTATTTACAGTATGTGCACAGCGTGAATGTTTGTGTGTATGTATTTGGACGTTCAGGTAGGCAAGCCTGTGTGCGCTGTGTGCCGACCTGTCTGTAAGCATACATGTGTGTGTCTGCGTGGATGTGTGTGTGTGTGTGTGTGTGTGTGTGTGTGTGTGTGTGTGTGTGTGCGTAAATGTACCTGAATGTACCTGATTGCATGTGTTTGTGTGTCCATGCATGTGTACTCTGATGTACAGTGGGGCAAAAAAGTATTTAGTCAGCCACCAATTGTGCAAGTTCTCCCACTTAAAAAGACGAGAGAGGCCTGTAATTTTCATCATAGGTAAACCTCAGCTGTGAGAGACAAAATGAAAAGAAAAATCCAGAAAATCACATTGTCTGATTTTTTAAGAATTTATTTGTAAATTATGGTGGAAAATAAGTATTTGGTCACCTACAAACCAGCAAGATTTCTGGCTGTCACAGACCTGTAACTTCTTCTTTAAGAGGCTCCTCTGTCCTCCACTCGTTACCTGTTTTAATGGCACCTGTTTGAACTCCTTATCAGTATAAAAGACACCTGTCCACAACCTCAAACAGTCACACTCCAAACTCCACTATGGCCAAGACCAAAGAGCTGTCAAAGGACACCAGAAACACAATTGTAGACCTGCACCAGGCTGGGAAGTCTGAATCTGCAATAGGTAAGCAGCTTGGTGTGAAGAAATCAACTGTGGGAGCAATTATTAGGAAATGGAATACATACAAGACCACTGATAATCTCCCTCGATCTGGGGCTCCACGCAAGATCTCACCCTGTGGGGTCAAAATGATCACAAGAACGGTGAACAAAAATCCCAGAACCACACGGGGGGACCTAGTGAATGACCTCCAGAGACCTGGGACCAAAGTAACAAAGGCTACCATCACTAACACACTACGCCGCCAGGGACTCAAATCCTGCAGTGCCAGACGTGTCCCCCTGCTAAAGCCAGTGCATGTCCAGGCCTGTTTGAAGTTTGCTAGAGAGCATTTGGATGATCCAGAACAGGATTGGGAGAATGTCATATGGTCAGATGAAACCAAAATATAACTTTTTGGTAAAAACTCAACTCATCGTGTTTGGAGGAGAAAGAATGCTGAGTTGCATCCAAAGAACACCATACCTACAGTGAAGCATGGGGGTGGAAACATCATGCTTTGGGGCTGTTTTTCTGCCAAGGGACCAGGACGTCTGATCCGTGTGACGGAAAGAATGAATGGGGCCATGTATCGTGAGATTTTGAGTGAAAACCTCCTTCCATCAGCAAGGGCACTGAAGATGAAACGTGGCTGGGTCTTTCAGCATGACAATGACCCCAAACACACCGCCCGGGCAATGAAGGAGTGGCTTCGTAAGAAGCATTTCAAGGTCCTGGAGTGGCCTAGCCAGTCTCCAGATCTCAACCCCATAGAAAATCTTTGGAGGGAGTTGAAAGTCTGTGTTGCCCAGCGAAGGCCCAAAAACATCACTGCTCTAGAGGAGATCTGCATGGAGGAATGGGCCAAAATACCAGCAGCAGTGTGTGAAAACCTTGTAAAGACTTACAGAAAACGTCTGACCTCTGTCATTGCCAACAAAGGGCATGTAACAAAGTATTGAGATGACCTTTTGTTATTGACCAAATACTTATTTTCCACCATAATTTGCAAATGAATTCTTTAAAAATCAGACAATGTGATTTTCTAGATTTTTTTTTTTCATTTTGTTTCTCATAGCTGAGGTATACCTATGATGAAAATTACAGGCCTCTCTCATCTTTTTAAGTGGGAGAACTTGCACAATTGGTGACTGACTAAAAACTTTTTTGCCCCACTGTAAGTGTATGTGTGTGTTTGTCTATGTGCACCTGATTGTGTGTGTGTGTGTGTGTGTGTCTGTGTACCTTTGTGTGTGTGTGTCTGTGTATGTGTACCTTAGTGAATGTGTCTGTTTGGGAGCGTGTATGCATGCGTCCATGAAGGTGTGCTTGAGTTTGTGTGTCTGTGAGTGTGCGTGTGTATCCGTGAAGGTGTACCTGAGTTTGTGTGTCTGTGAGTGTGTTTACCTGTCGGTGCAGGGAGTCCTTTGTGGCCAGCTCGTTCTCCAGCTTGTCGTTGAGGTCGTGGATGTGTGTGGTCTCCCGCTGGGCGGCCAGGTAGCGCTTCTCTAACGTGGTGATCCTCTCCTCCATGTCCTCTCTCTGTGCCAACGCCTACGACAGGCAAATAGTAAGAGGAAGCACACACACACACACACACACACACACACACACACACACACACACACACACACACCTGCGTCTCACTGTCTGTTGGTGTGTTTCAGGATACCACCACGCTCAATGCCAGTCACTAAGTGACAACAGAAGATCATAAAGTTCTCTGAAATGTTATCAGCCCGTTTCATGAAAGCTTAAGAAGACATAATGATGTATTCCCAGACTTGTTTGTCTTTGATAAAGCAAGCGAGGGTGACATCCGTCTGATATCAATCTTTTAATAGTGGAAAACCTCAGCGGTACCCTATCAAACATTTAGACATGTATGAATAAAATATATACTTGAATATTAGACTTTGGAGATATAACAAAATGAAAAGTGGTATTTTTCATTTTTTCCCCTCATCTGGTCCCCTTGGAGTTCCTCCCACCTCTCTCTGCTCCCGCTGCTGTTTGAGAGACAGCTCCTCGCTGCGGCTCAGCTCCCGCCGGGTGTTGGCCAGCTCCGCCTCCAGCTCGGCCAGGCGCCCGTTCATTGTGGTGGAGCGCTCGCGGCTCTGGGCCAGGTCCTGATTGGTCCGATCCAGCAGCTCCTGAAGCTCCGCCGCCCGGTTACCGTCGTCATGGGCGTCGATGGAGCCGTTGGGAAGCCTCTGTTGAGCGGCGCGACGGAAAAAAACAATGAAGTCAATGCAATGGTTTCTTATTATGCTACAGTAATGTATGTCCGTTATGGCAGCCATTGCACTCTCAACCATCCCTTTGAAGGATAGCCCACTCCGCTTTTTCCTTGCACTTCGGGTGGCTAGGGTTAGGGCGTGTCATAGGCCTGGAAAGCCCTTTGACACTGTAACTGGGACTTATGGCAATAAAAATACTTGGTTCGACTTGACTTGTCAACACACACACACACACACACAGGCATCCTCTTTTTATTGAGAAACTGTCTTGCCGGATGTCTGGGGACACGAGTATGTTTCTTATTGGCCTCAAGCGAAGAGTTTGTCGGAAGTAAGGGTTGCATCAGGCCTTTTGCAGTTGATGTTTCAATGCTGGGTTTCTTTTTGTAGCTCAAAATGCTTCTAAATACGGGATATTAATTCACCAAACCTTCAGGGAGGCATATCCAAACAGAAAAACCGAAGAGGAAATCAGAGGATTTGTTTTCTTGCCAGTTTAGTAATAAAACATAGAAAACAAATCAATCACACGCTTTGCAGTGACGTTGCTAAAACGGGCCTTGGGAATCTCAGTCTGGTACATAACCCAATACCCAATTCAACAACACCCAAGTCTTTTGGACATGCAAAGAAACATCCCCCCACCACAACTGACTCTGAACATGTCCGAAAGATGCCCAGGTGTACTGCTTTACTGTCCTAGTTTGGGGGGGGGGGCTGTTCCAACTGGGGTCCTGTGGGGACATTTGTTCACATTTGAGTGACTATTTTGGGAATGGATAGCACTCAACTTGTTCTTATGTCTTTGGAAGACAGACGCCAAGGCTAAATGAGGCAACGGGGAAGGAATAGCTCCTTCTGGTCCGTCTGAGTAATGCGATACGGCGACGTGGCCTTGCTGGCGGGCCTGCCCAGCGGAGGGGACAAACATTGCGTAACGTCTGCTTATTACAGACGCTAGCCACATATGGTAAATGTTAAATGCACAGCATTTATGTAGCGCTTTGTTTTTTTTCCACCGGCGGCCATTCAAAGCACTTCACAGTGATTGCCTAATCCACACAACCGACGGCGGTGTCAGCCACGCGAGGCCGACAAGCCAGCTCGTCACGAGCAGTTAGGTATAGGTGTCCTGCTCAGGGACACCTCAGCGCTCGGCTAGGAGGAGGCAGGGATCGAACGAGCAACCTTCCAGTTGCCAGTCAACCCGCTCCGCTTCCTGAGCCACGGCCGCCCACAGAGCTTGGGAGCCCAGGGTCCAGACAGGTGGGGGGCCAAATAAAGACATGAATTATCATGAGCAGATAAAAAGGCAACAAGAAGGGATCAGACCACACTCAGTGCTATCAATTCTTTCTGTATTTGGAGGTTTGTGTTTTTTGTAATATTTATAGAAAATGTTATTTTGAACGCTTTTCAAGACACACAAAGACACTTTGCATACTTTACAAACCGACTTTATACCAAACAATTAAAAAAGATAAATGTATATAGACATACATACATACATATCTATACAGTATATATACCTGTATATATATATTTATATATGTATATACCTACATACACATAATATGCCAAGAATCAGTGGTACAGAAGATTGAAGGGCCGATGGGAGATGAAAGGTAGGATGGACAGGGAGTACAGGTTAAGTGTTGAATTCAGTTCTGAAGAGGTGGGTTTTGAATCAGCTTCTGTAATGTCGAGAGTGAGTCAGAGTTTCTGATGCGAGTTCAAGAGGGTTGGGGGCAGCACCGGCTCAGTGTGGGTGTCAAGTATGGCTGCTTGTAAAAGACAGATGTGGCTTTGCAGATATGGGAGGATAGAGGTACAGTAAGACAATGGGGATACAAGACAGGGATAGAAAGCAGAGGAAAAAAGAGGAGGCTGAGAACGGACGGGGTAGATGGACATTGATGGACAGACTGGAAGGTAGATGGACAGACTGGACAGAAGAGGGACAAACTGGACAGAAGGAGGACAGACTGGACAGTAGATGGACAGAAGATGGACAGAATGGACAGATGATGGGCACAAGAATGACAGAAGATGGACAGACTGGACAGAAGAAGGACGGACTGGACAGAAGATGGACAGAAGATGGACAGAATGGACAGAAGACGGACAGAAGAAGGACAGACTGGACAGATGACGGACAGAAGGAAGGACAGTAGAAGGACAGACTGGACAGAAGGAGGTGAGACTGGACAGATGATGGACGGACTGGACGTCTTGACAGACCTTCCATGTTGGCTTGGATCCCTCTGAGTGTCCATGCTGGCGTTGTCTCACCATGGTCAACTGCAACACAGGTCAACGCACGCCAAGACGCTCATAAGATATCACGAGGGTGTGGTCGTTACTCTGCGTGTCAGCGAGGGGGGTCTGGGGGGGTGTCAGTGTGTGCATGCAGTGGTTGGGTTATATGATTCCCGTGTGAAAGGGGAGACAGCCAAATTGAAACGCAGAGGGAAACCCGCAATCAGACACACAATGGATTGGAACGGGTACGCTGGTGGACCTTAATAGGCAACCAGGCTGTTGTTGATTGGTGCTTGCATTCACCATGAAAAGATAGAGCAATACATTAGTACTCGTGTTGGAGTGTTTGTGTGTGTGTTTGTGTGTGTGTGTGTGTGTGTGTGTGTGTGTGTGTGTGTGTATGTGTTTGAGAGTGCTCTTGTGTGTGCTTGCATTTGATTGAGTGGGTGTATGTGTGGGGGGTTCATGTATATTTTTGTGTGTGTGTGTGTGTGCGTGCGTGCGTGCGTGCGTGCGTGCATACGTGCGTGCGTGCGTGCGTGTGTGTGTGTGTGTGTGTTTGCTTGTACTTGTTTGTGTGTGTGTATCTGTGTGTCTACATACATAAGGTGCAGTGCGTCTTAGATGCAGTGTTTGGGTATGAAGCCCCCTACTCACACTGTATCCCCTGTGGGTGATTATGATGTACATGGTGCAGAGGGGTCCCCTGCCTGCTCATTGAGAAGGGGCGCAGTGTGTCTCAGTGAGGGGGCTTGTACCATAAGGAAATGCTCTGGTCAGTACAAGCCCCCAACCCTGACCCTTGGATGTATTGTTACGGTTTGTATTATGATTGTCATGATGGGACATGCTTTTGGGAAAAATGTGATGATTGCGTATGTGTGTGAGTGAGTGAGTGAATGAGTGAGTGAATAAGTGAGTATGTGAGTGAGTGAGAATGAATGAGTGAGTGAATAAGTGAGTATGTGAGTGAGTGAGAATGAATGAGTGAGTGAATAAGTGAGTATGTGAGTGAGTGTGAATGAGTGAGTGAGTGAGTGAGTGAATGAGTGAGTGGGTGAGTGTGTGTGATAGAGGGAATAATTGCTAATATACTACTACCATGAATAATAATAATAATTGTGATTATTATTATTGTTATTAATAAAAAATACAGTAATATTATTAAAAAATTTCTACTAATGTCGTTGTTTTTAATACTCTTACCTCTGTGGTGGTGGTGGCTAACTGACCCTCCAGTGTGGCAACCCTCTCAAGTGCCACTCGGAGCCTCTCCCGGACCTGCCAGCAACCGACACACACACACAATTAGAACGCATTAAAACATACTGAGAGACCAGGGACTTGTGATTGGATAGTTAGACGGAACAGATGTGCGCATGAATAATTAATCAAGGATTATGCATTGATATTAATAGATTTATAGATGGGGCTCCGCTGTGGTTTGAATTAAACAGTTATGTTTGTGTTGTGTGTCTGGTGTCTCCGTGTGTGAGTGTGTGTGTCCACCTTCTCATCCAGGGCCTTGTGATGCTCAAAGAGGGACTTGAGGGCTTTGAGGACCTCCACCTCGCTGGAGACCCCAGAAGGGGGCGGGGCCTGCCTCTTCACCACCGTCATCCTCAGACTGCGCTCGTGTCGCGACACCAGACACTCCAGATGCTCCAGCAGCAGCTTTAAGCAGCGAAGCCAGAACGCCACACAAGCACCCACACACACACACACACCACACACACACACACACACACAGATACACCCCCAGACACACACGCACACACACGCACACACATGCACACACACGCACACACACACACACACACGCACAAACAAGTTTGCAGGTATACACACACACACACACACAACCACACACACACACGCACGTGCAAACACATGCACAAACATGCACAAACACACACACATACGCACACACACCCACACCCACAAATATTACCCCCACACCAGAAGTAATAGGCTTTCCCTTAAGACTTTCCAGAAAGCCTCTACTACACCCAGTTAATAGTAGACACTAATACATACTCTGGTGTTGTTCCTCTCAGCCTTCAGCTCAGATATCTCCTCCTCCTTCTCCAGGAGCTGCTCCCGGCACACATTCAGCTCCTTGGTCAGGGTGGCAAACTCCTGCAGTGAAGAGACACTGAGGTTAGCATCAACACTCACAGTAGGGCCTGCATCAACATTAGCTCATCGGTAGCATCAACACTAGCAGCGCAACTAGCAGCACAACATGGCTGTATTTCTAACAGTTGTTGCATTGCTATCATCCACAGTAGCAGCAGGAGCGTAAGTACTAGTAGCATGGCTAACATCAACACTAGCATCATTACTAGCAACTAGGCTAACATCAACACTAGCAGCATGGCTTGAATCAACACTAGCATCATTACTAGCAACTAGGCTAACATCAACACTAGCAGCATGGCTTGAATCAACACTAGCATCATTACTAGCAACTAGGCTAACATCGACACTAGCAGCATTGCTTGCATCAATACTAGCCTCAGCACTAGCAGCAAGGCTAACATCAACACTAGCAGCATGGCTTGAATCAACACTAGCATCATTACTAGCAACTAGGCTAACATCGACACTAGCAGCATTGCTTGCATCAATACTAGCCTCAGCACTAGCAGCAAGGTGAGTATCAACCCTAGCAGCATGGCAACCTTAAACAGCGGTGGCTGTTGGGAGTTAATAAGTAGCATATATGTTCACATATACATACATATATCATGACACGACCGCTAGAAGAGAGACAGTCTGAAATGTCAAATCCCAGACACACCCTGAAAAGCATAGTGAGTCAGCTAAAGCCTTTAACAACTGAGTATCATATATAGAAAAGCACATTTTGATACCCTGTATCAGTAGACATTAAACGCGTGTGTGTGTGTGTGTGTGTGTGTGTGTGTGTGTGTGTGTGTGTGTGTGAGTGAGAGAGATAGAAAGAAAGTGAGAGAGGGAGAGGGAGCGAGTTGGTGCTTTGTAGACATTTTTTAGATCCTTGGCATTACTCCATACCAATACCCACAGGCATAAATAGTCTCTGACAAACACACAAACACACACAGCAAACACACACACACACACACACACACACACACACACACGTCTATGATTGAGCGTATGTTTATTCCTGTTTTGTACTAAAATGATGGAGACTGGAGACTGCTTTTCTGAACCCCAAAATCCAGCTTTAACGAAAGCATGTGCATGGAGAGCCTGTGTACAGTGGTTTGAGCTTGACTGTGTCCTTGCCCTGTAGGGAGTTAAACGTAAAGTAAGGGAGAAAGGACAGAGAGGAAAAAAAAGAGAGAAGGGGAAAATGGGTCAGCGTGTTCACTCTCCATCCCCCTGGTCCGCGTGGGACACAGACAGCCCGGTTCAGTATAGATCCACCAACTGATGTCGACGCACACGTCCTCCTTCGATCAACACGAGAGCCCTCTAGAAAACACACCTCTCTTCCCTAGTGAGCCCCACTCGGTGTCTCACTCACCACCTCATCCCTTAGCCTCTTCAGCGACGCGTGCCCCCCTGCCCAGCCACGCCCCACCACACAACCTTGGATAAAACATTCGGGAACAAAATGGGGATTCATGAGGATGTCCAAACAGACTTATATATTCTAAAAGTTTCAACTTTTCTTCCCTTGTTCCCTTTTTTTTGTTCCTCATAACACACACACACACACACACACACACACACACACACACACACACACACACACACACACAGCCACCCCCTCACCACAAACACACACACACACAAACCGATACTATGGCTGACTTCCAGCAATAAGAACTCTTGCATCCAGTTGAAAAGAACAAAGAATGTTCTAGAGAGAGCTTGGAGGAGCTGCTCCTATGCCACCAACCCCAGCGTGAGCTGTGCAAGTGGTTACCAAACAGTGCAGAGCCCAGACACTGTAAAGGGATTTTTACCCTTTGCTTTCTTAAGCAGTTCGGGATTAAAGGATGAGAGGTATACTGCTTGAAGTGTGTGTGTGTGTGTGTGTGTTCGTGCGTGTGCGTATGCACACGCACATGCTTGGTTGAATGTGTTTCTGTCTGTGATTTGAGTGCAGAAGGATAAGGGAGAGAAAAAACCAGAAGCACATTTAATCAAAAAATACACAATTCCCACATAATGTGTGTGTGTGTGTCGGCGCGCATGTTATTTAAAAAGGGCTAACGGTGGCAGCAGATGACGTGTGACCTTTTCCCTACAACAATGCAGATGTGAATGCAGAGAGAGTAAGATTTGTGTTCCACCACCTCCTGTGTTCCCTCGACCGGTTAGGAAAAGGATGAGCAGACTTTCCATTTATCCCCTGAGGCACCCTTAAACCCCAAGCGTCGTGCCCAGTGTCTCAAAACAGACAAAGACCCATGCAATCTTCTCCCTTCCTTTTACAAAGCCAAGTTTGGCACTTCAAAACGAAAACATACCACACGTATCTAAAAATACACACCAACAACAGGATCTAAAAGTGTGTGTAGATTGTCTGATCAATCGCCCACCCTGGCTAATGGCGGGAGAATCGCTCAATTGATAAAAGAAAGAGGGAGAATTCAATAGCTCGGGTCACCCTTATCAATGAAGTCATCAAGTGACAAGCGGACATATCGAGGGGAAATGGGAGGAGATAGGGATCCACAGGGACAAAACTTTGGACGCCTGGAGCTGCATTCTCGAAGAGGACACACTGGACGAGCTGTGTGTGTGACTCAGTTATGTGACAAGGGAGGGAGGGAGGGAAAAGGGGGAAGGGAGGGAGGGAGGGATGTAGTAGAGGATGAATGCAGGGCTGGAGCGGAGAGTGGAGAATGAGGAGGTCCCAGGGGAGAATCACATATCACAGCACGGAAACTCTTCACCACTGCAGAGGGGAGTACGCAGTACAAGCTAACACAAACAGAGGGATGGAGGAAGACAGAAAGAGGGATAGCTGAAGAGAGATGGAGAGAGAGAGATGGAGTAAGAGAGACAGAGAGATAGATGAAGAGAGAGACATGGAGGTATAAAGAAAGAGACATGGAGCAAGAGAGATACAGAGTGAGAGAGAGAGAGAGAGAGAGAGAGAGATAGAGAGAGTGAGAGAGAGAGATATAGAGAGAGTGAGAGAGAGATAGAGAGAGTGAGAGAGAGACAGAGAGAGAGAGAGGGAGAGAGAGCGAGAGAGACAGAGAGAGAGACAGAGAGAGAACAGATGTAATTTTTTAGATGGCCTTGCTGTGTCCGTTTAGAGATTGAGGTCATTGTCAATAGTAGGTTTTCCTTTGTGATGTTATAACTTATGAACATAAACCCTGACACACAAACACACACACACACACACACACACACCCACACACACACACACACACACACACACACACACACACACACACACACACACACACACAAACACACATACCCTTCCAACTTCTGATGGCAGTATTTGCAAACTTGAGCCATCCATTACACACTCCTTGTCTAATTTCAGGGAAGCTTTATGGTCACTGCCCCAAAATACTGGATAAACCAAATCCAAAGCTGGACTCCTTTCATAACAACTCTGCCTTAACATAGCACTTCCCCTCATCGTCCTCTTGATAGTAACCTGGGGGGGAATCTAAAGCATGTACTGGCTGGTGGCGGTCACAAAGCAGGTTCTATTCTTGTTGTGGGATGACGGGTTTGGGCGGTTATTGTTTTCCGAACATCAGGAGCTGTTAATAAAGCTGCTCATCAGCAGCCGATGAACAGGAAGCCTGATCAGTAATGAAGATGGATGGTGGTTGGAGACGCCGTGTTCTGCTGAGAGGCTGACGCAACAGCCCTCCAACCACCCTTTACTCTCTCCCTTTTTTTTCCACTTATTTCTCATCAATATCCTTTTCATATGGAACTGCATCCCCCCCCCCCCCCCCCCCCCCGCAAGCTAGGCTACTTCCCCTCATCCTCTCATCCTCTGTAACCAAAGAGGCCAGGCTGAGAATAGCATCCATTCATGCCTTCCATGTTTTCTTTATTGAAGCAAAACAAATCTTCCCGGCTCTCCCAGTGATGCATCAGACAGACAGAGAGAGAGAGAGAGAGAGAGAGAGAGAGAGAGAGAGAGAGAGAGAGAGAGAGACGGAGCGAGAGAGAGAGACGGAGAAAGAGTGAGAAAGGCAGCGGTTGTTCCTCCTTTAGAGGACATGGATGGAGGGAGAAACTCAAAGAGTTGAACTTGCATATTGCTTGAGTCTGTTTCTCGCACACGTGCCTCGGCAAGAAAATAGCATTTGCACGGGAGCATGGAGATAGACACGCACATGCGCAAATACAAACACACACACACACACACACACACACACACACACACACACACACACACACACAAGCAGCCACGCAAACAGGAGTTGTTGTGTCGAGGCATACAGTACATCCTACAACAGCACATAATTGACCTCTCAGAAAAACATCACATCATCAAAAAATGACACAAAGCGGAAACATACACAGTTTTGCAGAGAGCAATGCTAGGATGGGGGGGGGGGGGGGGCTGAGGGGAGGGGAAGAGTAGGAGGGATAGAGAGGGACAGAGAGGGGAGGGGGAGGGACAACTGTGGGGGAGGAGGTGGGAGGGGGGGAGGAAGGGGCAGTATCTCTGTCCATGTTGAAGGTACGAAAGAAAAGCCATCAACGCTTCAATCAATACTGAGACAAGGACACGTGGAGAGCATGTGGCCAGGTGGGTGTCACAAGCAGCGGGAGAGAGGGAGACAGCGAGAGAGGGAGAGAGAGAGAGAGAGAGAGAGAGAGAGAGAGAGAGAGAGAGAGAGAGAGAGAGAGTGCTAGAGAGAGAGAGAGAGAGAGAGAGAGAGTGCTAGAGAGCTAGAGAGAGAGAGAGAGAGAGAGAGAGAGAGAGAGAGAGAGAGCGAGAGAGAGCGAGAGAGCGAGAGAGAGAGAGTTATTATTATCCTGCTGGAGCGCTGAGCACCAGCACACCTTACCTGATACATGTAGGTGTTAAAGTGAGTCCCATTCTGAAGGTGGATCTTCACTGTTGGATTCATGGTGAAGATGAACCATAGCAGACCCCCACGAGTAACCCCACTACCCCCATAAAACAGGACACACACAGACACACACGCTCACACACGCACACACAGACACACACACACACACACCTGCACGCACACACACACGAGACAACACAGCGCGAGACACTGTGGTCACCAGAGTGAAGGAGGGGGAGGGCAGGGGAGAGGAACCGAGGGACGAGGAGGAGGAAGGAAGAAAGATGAGGAGAAAAGAGTGGGGAGCCGAGAGAGGGGAGAATCAGCAGCGCCTCCGGCGAAGTCGAGCATGGATGAAGGGGAGCAGGAGGAGGGGGAGGAGGAGCAGATCTCTCCCTGCGCAGCTCCTTCTGCTCCTGCCGCTGGGACTACGACGCTGTGCTAGTCAGCCGGCGCTAACTCCTGCCCACAGCCCAGGCACCCAGGACAGAAGGGCGAGTCGCAAGGGAGAGAGACATAGAGGAGGGAGAGAGAGAGAGAGAGAGAGAGAGGGGGGATAGGGGAGAGAGAGAGAGAGTGGGGATAGGGGAGGGATAGAGAGAGGATAGGGGAGAGAGAGAGAGTAAGCAAGCACAAGAGAGTAAAGTGAGGGAGACGTGAGGGAGAAGAGAGAGAGGAGAGAAGGGGGAGAGTAAGCAAGCATGAGAGAGTAAAAGAGGGAGATGGTGAAAAGAGAAGAGAGAGAGATACTAAAAGCAAGAGCAGGGAGAAAACGGGGACACATCACGGAGGCAACAACAAGCACCAAGCTAGCAGGAAAGCAAACCTAGAGCCTGATCAGGAAGAAAGAGAAGAGAGATAAAGAGAGAAAGAGAGATAGCAATGGGTGGAGAAAGTTATAGAGAGAAAGCATAAGAGAGAGAGATTGTGTAAGAGAAAAGAGAGAGAGAGAGGTAGAGAGGTATAGAGAGAACAAGAGAGAGGGGTTTAATGAGGAGTAGAGGTTTAGAGGAAGCGAGAGAGACGGAGGGGTGAAAGAGGAGGAAAGAGGGAGAGAGGTGGAGAGAGAGGCGGAGAGGTAGAGAGGGTTAAAGGGAGGGGTACAGAGGGAGAGATATTTCTAGTGGTCAGCTGACAGAGTGGGGGGATGAGAGTGGGACCGCCGGAGGGCTATGACCACCTGTTCTTGAGTGACTGTCCCCACATAGCTCATCCACAGACACTAAACACACTAAACACACACACACACACACACACACACACACAAACATGTTTGATTTGCAAATAATGTGCATGAGACACACATGCACGTGAAAGTTATCGCAGATGCTCAGTGGGCGATCTTGAAGTCATCTCGGAACTAATTTGACTTGAATTTGCATGAAATTAACTGCTCTATTTTCTCCAAAGAAAATCTCCAGTCACTGATTATTCAACCTCAATTATTTTCCGATTATGTTTGGAATGCTGTGTTTCCTCCATGTAAAAGGCAGCGTGTGTCCACTGTTATGTGTGGTGGGTGTGTGTGTGTGTGTGTGTGCGGTATGTGTGCGCGATTTTGTCTATATGTACAGTGGGGCAAAAAAGTATTTAGTCAGCCACCAATTGTGCAAGTTCTCCCACTTAAAAAGACGAGAGAGGCCTGTAATTTTCATCATAGGTAAACCTCAGCTATGAGAGACAAAATGAAAAAAAATAATCCAGAAAATCACATTGTCTGATTTTTTAAGAATTTATTTGCAAATTATGGTGGAAAATAAGTATTTGGTCACCTACAAACCAGCAAGATTTCTGGCTGTCACAGACCTGTTACTTCTTCTTTAAGAGGCTCCTCTGTCCTCCACTCGTTACCTGTATTAATGGCACCTGTTTGAACTCCTTATCAGTATAAAAGACACCTGTCCACAACCTCAAACAGTCACACTCCAAACTCCACTATGGCCAAGACGAAAGAGCTGTCAAAGGACACCAGAAACACAATTGTAGACCTGCACCAGGCTGGGAAGTCTGAATCTGCAATAGGTAAGCAGCTTGGTGTGAAGAAATCAACTGTGGGAGCAATTATTAGGAAATGGAATACATACAAGACCACTGATAATCTCCCTCGATCTGGGGCTCCACGCAAGATCTCACCCTGTGGGGTCACAATGATCACAAGAACGGTGAACAAAAATCCCAGAACCACACGGGGGGACCTAGTTAATGACCTCCAGAGAGCTGGGACCAAAGTAACAAAGGCTACCATCACTAACACACTACGCCGCCAGGGACTCAAATCCTGCAGTGCCAGACGTGTCCCCCTGCTAAAGCCAGTGCATGTCCGGGCCCGTTTGAAGTTTGCTAGAGAGCATTTGGATGATCCAGAACAGGATTGGGAGAATGTCATATGGTCAGATGAAACCAAAATATAACTTTTTGGTAAAAACTCAACTCGTCGTGTTTGGAGGAGAAAGAATGCTGAGTTGCATCCAAAGAACACCATACCTACAGTGAATCATGGGGGTGGAAACATCATGCTTTGGGGCTGTTTTTCTGCCAAGGGACCAGGACATCTGATCCGTGTGACGGAAAGAATGAATGGGGCCATGTATCGTGAGATTTTGAGTGAAAACCTCCTTCCATCAGCAAGGGCACTGAAGATGAAACGTGGCTGGGTCTTTCAGCATGACAATGACCCCAAACACACCGCCCGGGCAACAAAGGAGTGGCTTCGTAAGAAGCATTTCAAGGTCCTGGAGTGGCCTAGCCAGTCTCCAGATCTCAACCCCATAGAAAATCTTTGGAGGGAGTTGAAAGTCTGTGTTGCCCAGCGAAGGCCCAAAAACATCACTGCTCTAGAGGAGATCTGCATGGAGGAATGGGCCAAAATACCAGCAGCAGTGTGTGAAAACCTTGTAAAGACTTACAGAAAACGTTTGACCTCTGTCATTGCCAACGAAGGGCATGTAACAAAGTATTGAGATGACCTTTGGTTATTGACCAAATACTTATTTTCCACCATAATTTGCAAATAAATTCTTTAAAAATCAGACGATGTGATTTTCTGGATTTTTTTTTTTTTTCATTTTGTCTCTCATAACTGAGGTATACCTATGATGAAAATTACAGGACTCTCTCATCTTTTTAAGTGGGAGAACTTGCACAATTGGTGGCTGACTAAATACTTTTTTGCCCCACTGTATGTGTTGTATGTGTTTGTGTCAATGTGGGTGTAAGAATGTGTGTGTGTGTGTGTTTGTGTATGCGTAGTTGTATTTGTGTGTGCTTGGGTGGGTGCATGTGTGGGTTTGTGTGTGCGTGCGTGTGTGAGACGATGTAGGCCTGATGGCTCTGATCAAGGAGTAAACGTGTGTTGCATAACCTTTAATTATGTTAGGAACACCGTTGTCACATTTATTTTGACTCTTGTTTATATTAATCTGTTCTGATGCCATGCTATCATAGAGTATTTGAGTCCTTCATTTTATTGTATTAAGTACTACTAGAACTGTGTGTGTGTGTGTGTCTGTCTGTGTGTGTGTGTTTGTGTGTGTGGTGTGTGTGTTGTGTAAGCAAGAGAAAAGAGCGATAGTAACAGAGATGGATTGAGAGACGGAGTGGCCGATTGATGGACTGAGTGATGATGGAAAACAAATAAACGCCTAAACAAAACGGGCGTTTCCACAGGTTTTTTTTTTATTCTCTTTGCGTACGAACAGCAGGCCATGTAACTAGCTGCTGTATACCTGCTTTCTTAACCTTGGTTGTCAAGGTAACAAGGAGTTACCAGGGAGTCGGGGGGGAGAGTGGGTTGGGTGTATCACTTGGAGATTGTGAACAACATAGTGCGATGATGGTGGAGAACAGATAGCGATTATAACTGTCACCAGGTGAAGAGCAAGAACGCAGGCTTATGGAGCACTGGTTCTGACCGTCGTTCAGCCAGCAAGGCTCAGCCGACAGACCCAAATGTCCAGCAGGGCCCAGGTCTCTGGAAGAGAGGGGGGACGGAGCCCTCTGCTGACCACAGCTGGTATTAAAGAGACCCTTGAAACCAGAGTGTGTGCAATTTATGCCGGCTGTAGGTCATACTCTATAGTCCTGCTGAGCTAATGTCAATTTGAGTGTGTTGAGGTTTTTCTGCATTTATTTCCGGTACGAGGCAACAGCTCTGTGATTAGGAGGTGTGAACGTGCAACTTAGTTCATGTAGCGTGCTTGAAGTCCATGTAAGCTGTATGATAACTGGAAAAAAACCCACCCACACCCACACACACACATCCGCACGCACATCCACACACACACACACACACACACACACATAAACACATGCACACTAACACACACACACACACACACACACACACACACACACACACACACACACACACACACACAGAAGCACACACCACAAACACAGGCACAAACATACACACACACTGCACGTAGAACTGTTAAAAAGGAAAATTAATTAAAATAATAAATATATGGCACTTTAAGCCCTTTGAGACTCTTAATGTTACCAAGAGCTATACAGATAAAAAATGTAATAAAAAAATTGAATTTAGAAACATTTTCTGCAGCACAGAATTGACTAAAGGGGGAGACCTGCGTTCTTTAGAGACAATCACTCTCTCTCTTATTCTACTTGTCTCCATCTAGCACCCTATGTCTCTTACTCACACTTGCCACATCCTATTCTACCAGCACTGGTGTACATCTGTTCACACTTTATCTATTCTCAGTCCTCTCAGTCTTTGCTCCCTCCTCTCCTACTCCACCACACCTCTTCTTCCTCATCGTTCCATCTCTTCCACCTTTCCTTTCTTCATCATCTCTCCTTCCTCCCTCTTTACATGTTTTCTCTATCATGTAGGAGCAGCCATTTTACAAAATAGCAGAGGGCAAACACGCATGAATGCACACACGTACACATGAGCAGATACACAGACACACACAACGAATACCACACACACACACACACACACACACATCTACACCCCCTCCCCCCCCACACACACACACACACACACACACACACACATACACACACACACACACACACCTACAACCCGTCCCACACCCCCACACTCCCCCACACACACATAAACACCCACGCACACACACACACACACACACACACAAGCATGTGTGCATCTGCAGAGCACACCCGTGTCCTCTTTCCTTGAGCCATCCAGGTGTCAGGCACAATTATGGCTGGAGGAAGATCTGCTCTCTCATCAGCACCCTCCTGGCCCTGCTGCTGCCCCCCCCCCCCCCCTACTTCTGTTTGCTTCACCTACCCCTGTT